>NC_091822.1:184145408-184150408 GCF_038994185.2 Dermacentor albipictus
GCAGACGAAAGAAGCGTCGTCCCGCAATCATGCTCACCCCAGCGCCCATTAATCAAGAGCTCGCACTCGCTCGCTCGCCCGGTTCGGCATGCACTGAACCTAGACTGAACTGCTCGCCTGGACAGCGCAGACGGAGCCAGGCCTCGCGGTATACACGCGCGTGAAACCTGCAGTACGCAGAGTGAGCCGGTGGCGGAGCTGGCCGACAGGCAGGCCAGCCTGCTGGGTCCAATAGACCTGACCTCTTCCCTCGACTGCCTACCAACCTGCCTGCCTGCCCGCCTGTTTCCTGGCCATATACGTGTACGTGCCCCTGTGTTGTTCGCGCACCGTGAGCGCGAATGGCCACTCACGGCGCCTGACGCTGCAAGCCAATGGGCGCAGCGAAGCGAGGCACGTTGCGTCGTTGGCGCTTGCAGCGAGGGTACGCAGGGTACGCCGCGTACGGCGTACGTGACGCTTGCCCCCCCGCTTCTGCTTCACCCCTCTTTTATTTCTACGAGAGGCCGTCTGTTATGCGGCCGCGCCGTGCGATGTAAATGGCGGCCGCAGTGTGCGTCGACCTCTCAAGCCACGAGGCTTTTATCACTCCCGCTGTTTGGAGCGCTTAACAACACGTGACGGTCCCTGTGGCACGTTTTTCCTCGTTTTTCCGTTTGGTAATTTCAGACTAATTGCTCGCGAAGTCCTCGGAAATGTGCGCTGTTCAAATGTTTGCGTTTTGAATCCGCAGACAAACGTTTTAAGTGGAGCCCGTGCCAGACGTACTATATTACGTATTCTCTCGGCGAGCAAGAAGGGTGGTACCCGGAGCTTTTTCAAGCAGATAATTATATGCAACCGCGACAATACGGCGCTCCGTGGTTATACGGACTTTACAAAGGCTTTATACCGCTTCACTCGCCGTATACCGCTTTTAATTGCCTTCAATTGTGCTCGCATTGCTGCAACGTGTAACGCTCGCCGTTTTGAAAGAAAATTCGTCGTAAGCGTCAGGCTCTTAGGCAAGTAATCTACTCCCTCGGATATGCAACTAAGTACAATAAACCCGGGGCACCGGCAATTAAAGTCGCCGCTATACAAGCAACGACTCCGTGAACACAAACTACATAAGAACACCGATTAGCTATTGGCTGCAGCTCCCGAAGAGAATGGAAGGAAAGTAAGTATATAGTAAAGTGAACAGGAGGGTTATTGCTCTGTAGGTACATAGAAATGTCCAGCGCAGTTGCAAGAGGAAAACTTACTTGAGACGAAGCAAAGGGATGAAATTCTGATAATGTGTCTTTGTGGTCGAGTTGGTTCTGAGACGTGGTGGAACGCTGCGGTGCGAAGCGACGCTAAGGACAGGCCCTGGTGAATTGAAATTCTTCTGGCCTTCTACTAGGGATGGGGAAGGTGAGAAAAAGAAGAGTATTGACAATCACGATGACAATAGGCAGTGCGACGTGAAGGAGGACACATTCGTGTCCGGACAGCCAGTTCACTGCCGCGACCTGTGTCGCTCAAACATCGCTCGCTCTGCTGTTATAAAGTCCAACCAAGCTTATAGCTAACTTACTGTTGCACATGGTGAACACAATAGGCTGCTCGGTCGTTTCTCTCCTCCGCAGCAGAAGCAGACGACATTGCGAACTTACGCAAAAGCAGCCGAAGAAAAAAAAAGGAAAGAAAGAAGAAGAAAACGATCAGCACGAACGCCGCAGTGTATACTGACGGTAATTCGCGAGTCCTAACTTGCGGTGACAGTATACGAATGCGTAGTACAAGCGCATTCCAAACAACGCACTAAAGCTCACAAGCTTGTCTCGCAGTACCCTGAAACTTCCCCACGGGACACGGTTCTAATTAGCTTTGGAACTGCATGTCTGCGTACGTTGTGCGAATATGCGGAGTGCTTTGTGTGCAAGTGTCGCTGCATATTTCATCGCTTTCGCATGAAGCAGCCTGCCGTAAGCGATGCCGCCAGGCAAAGCTCATTAAAGAGCGAGTCTTTTCCACTCTTCCCTGCTCGCTTCGTGGCGTCCACAACGCCGCGTGGTTTTCACGATTATAACGCAGAGCTCTGCCGTCCTCCGACAACCGGCAGACAGGGCACCCCAGAGCTACACATCAAGAGTCACATATAGAACAAGCAACAACGCGGGTCAGTGCACCTTCGTTTCCCGCCGCGTTTGGCACCACGAGGGCGGTCAAACCTCGGTAGCACCCTGCGCTTGCGACAGGCACAGGGCGGCCGAAACTGGATACGGGGGAGGAAAGAAAGGGGGCCCCGCCGGGCTGCCGTCGGCGACGGCAAAGGACGGTGACCACGGATCCACGTGCGAAACAACGAGACCCCCCCCCCCCCCCCTCCCTCCAAAAGACATCATGAGCCAAAAGGAGACAATGAAAGCGATCCGGAGGATAAAAGGCAGCTGCTGCTGCTACTGTGACTGCGAGGGGAGTGTGGTAGGCTGCGGAGAGAGGTGGCACGGCGCAACGGCCGTCTGACGAGCAAGCGAGCTCGCTCCACGGCTAGGCGCACAACAGAAGCCCCGCGAGCTGCTATTACTGCAAGCTGCGGGGAAAAAAAAAAAGAAAGAAGGAACGAAGGAAAGAAATGGCCGCGCGCGTGCACACACTCCCACTCGTCGCCCACTGTCGGCGGTCAGGCGTGCTGCAACACCTCAGTCCCTTGAAGGACAATAAAAAAAAAAGATACCGTGAAAGATGGTGTAATGAAGAATAAGAAAATGGCGGCGCAGATGCTTATAGTTCCGCTTAACAGACCGATACTGCTGGCCAAGGGAAGTATACGTGCGAGGGCGAGTGACAACACAAGTCAGGCTACGCGCAAACAAATCCGTGAAGGAAAGAACAGCACAGCAGGTGTGCATGCTTTGGAAAGGAGGTGTGACGTGGTTGCTAGAAAATAAAATAAAAATTAAAAAAAACAGGACAATTCTGGCAGTCTCCTATAGGTACATAGGTGCAGAGGCATAAGCGAGAGAGGTGCGGACAAGACAAAAGAAATCCCAACCGAAAGGATGGAACGGATCTACAACGCTCTTTAAACAAGCCTGCCATGTGTGGCTCCTCGCCGTCCCAAAAAAGGGCGACTCTCTCCCTCTCTCTCTCTCTTCCTCCCGACGCCAGGAGCAGGAGTCGCGCAACAACGAATTTGCAACGAAGTGCGTTTCTGGTCGTCGGTCCAGCGTGCACGCACCCTGACGTACGGCGAGGAGACGGCGACCAATGAGCAAGCGCCGACGGGACCGCGTAAGGCACTGCACACCTCCCCGTCTGCGCACCTCCTGCGTCTTCGCATCCGCAATGGACGAGCCGAGGCGTGCCTACTGAGGAAGGAGAGAAGAAGCCGACGGCGACCAAGGAGGAAGGCGGATGCTTCGTCAAGCGTGCCTCACCCTCCCCATCCTTGTCTATACCTTTTTTTATTCGCATCGTACTCGACCGCGCACCGCCCTTAAGAGCGGCAGACGCAACTTCAAGCACCATGGCAGCAGCAGCACCAGCAGCTGCTCTCTATGCGGCCGCTAGGCTGCGCGAGAGAGCAGCGAGAGCGCATGACGCCACGCTCATCGCGAATGTATGTAGAGAGAGGGGAGGCACCCCCCCCCCCCCCCCCCCACCGGCGGCGGCCATACGATTCCTCGTTATGAGCGAGCACGCGCAAGCTTCTCGCTGCCCGCTGGCTAGCGCCGCTCGCTTGCTGCTGCTGCTTCTGGGCGTTCCGGTTTGGCGAGCACCGCATCGGACTGACGGCCGCGCGCACAGACACACGCCACCACACCTTTTCGGCCGGCGCTGGGCTTGCCACTTGAAGCCTGCATGGCTTGTTGGCCCTCCATTGCTCGCCTTCGCCTCAGCCTCTCGCGAAGCATTCGCTCCCGTTCTCCTCCGCCTCCCCATACCTGCATCTCCTTGCCTTCTCCTTAATCTCTCTCTCTCGACTCTTGTCGTTGTCCGCGGAAGCCGACGAGAAATTAACATATCGCCACTTAATGACGGCCATTTCTCTCTTCCTTTCTCCGCCCTGTGTGAAACCTCACAAACCGACGGCGCCGAGCGCTCGGTGTCTGCCGCTTAGCGAGCGCGCTGGGTGACGATAGCGTTGCACCGCACGCTAAAGGCACGGCGGCGGGCGGCTGCTTACACGCGGCGTCGGCGCCTACAGGGAACTGGTTGAGAGAAAGAAAGATACCGAAATTGGGAATGCGCGCTCCCTGATATTGGCCTCCACAGTTCCCTGCCCCTGTCCTACAGTCGACAGCAGCTGAAGTTTGTTACTGAAATCGCTCGTAGCTGAGAGCCGGTTCCCTTTAGTGCAAAGGCAAAGTGCATGTAAATCTGCAACCACGTGAAGCGTATTTAAGGCGTGTTTCCGGGCGTAGCATGTCCCTCTTACGCTGCGTTATGACAGGCTAATTTTCGCCAAAATGAGCTTCAGGAGCTTAATTGTGATATATATTCTCCACAAAAGGCATTAGGCCACGAAAACAACGTTATTTATTATCAGAGCGTGATGATGCTGCGCCGAAAGTACGTCACAAGATTACACCTCCGTGTGGTTCACGACTACGTACAATGTGTCCGTAAAGTCATGGTGCACTTTAGACCGGCCAAAGGAAATCAACCAAAACATATAGAAATGCAAAATATTCACCAAATAAAAGGAAAAGTCTCCAAGTTACAAAGTTCCAAGCCGGAGAGCACACTCAACTTTCCTCCGTATACGTCCACATCTCGACTGGCGTGGACGTGGGCAGATCTGCTGCTGCGCAGTTTGTGTTGCTGCGTCATTACCTGTGTGCGCACACCCTCGCACACCATACGAACGAAACTTGGAGAGTTTTCCTTTAATTTGGTGCAGATTTCACATTTCTATCTTGTTTTGTTGCTTTCTTGTGACCGGTCAAACGTGCACCATGACTTGACGGACACACTGCATAGGTATCGAGCACCGCGCGTACAGCATGGCGAATAGCGCGTGCATTCGT
>NC_091822.1:184155408-184207908 GCF_038994185.2 Dermacentor albipictus
TTGGTCATAGCAATCGCGGCTGCGCTTTCCTTTCTTCTTTTTCTCTCTTTTTCTTTTTTTTCTCCCAGCGCCGAAGCCACCGCGAGAACACTGCTCTCTTGGTCGCCCGCCGAGCGCCCTGTGGGAGTCGGCGGGAAGGAGGCGGCAGTGGCAGAAGCATTGCCCCGTCGACGACGACCGAGGTCCCGAGACCTCGAACGTGGAAGGGGGGAGGGGGAGGGGGGGAGGCGGGTGTAGACGGAGGCACGATTTGCCGATTCTCTCAACAGCGAGCTGGCGGCTTTAATGCTCCGCCATTATACCGGACCGACGGACGCAATGAAATGCCCACCTTTCCTCCTCCTCCTCCTCCTCCTCCTCCTCCTCCTTCACCGAGCTTCTTCTCGTTCTTTTTTTCTCCCTTCTTCTTCCCCGCTTTCTTAGTGCTGGCCGCAGTGGGAATCGTCGCCCAGTCACAGGCTGTTGTTTTACGCCATCTGATGGCCTTCTGTCTGGCCGTTAAGAGTTTTATTTTTACTTCAGTATTCGTTTTTCTATATACAGCCGTGTCATGCTCGACCTTGAGAGCCTTGATACGTCTCGCCTTTCCTCGTACCGACCAATTTGCTACGCTTAAAACGTTTCCTTTGTCTTTGCGAGCAAAGCTTGCCAGATGACACAGTGTTATATGTCTGCTGTGTGACCTGTGCTGCATTTGAATTTAAAGAGTGAGTTGAGGCACGGATTATTGCGCAAGCAGCTGTGGCAGTTGGATGTCGATTGCGAAGTCTAGCTTTCAGGAAGAGGCGGTGGTATTCCTGCTGCAACAAGCAACATACGCTAATGAGATATACTTCGTTTCGGTATGACTGTTAAAATGCGAGAAACCACTTTAATCAGAAGAAGTAACGACTAACCAGCAATATTTAGGGGGAAAACGTCGAGTGATATTTGTAAATTGCAATATGTGCCATAAGGTGATCACTTAGAAATTTCATTAGTGAATTTTGTTGAGTAGTCCTTTATGCATTTCACTTTTCTTGTGTTAGTAATTTCTGCCTCTTCGAGTAGACCAGCTCATGGACTCGAACTGTACTAAATGCCACAGACAATTTAAAATCATTTTGAAAGTGTTCGCTGAAACACGCGATATAAAAAAGGCGTAGGTGAACACTCCCGTACCTACCGCTAGCCATATCACCTTACTTTTGAATTTCATAAAATCGTTACGATGTACAGAGATGGAACTCATCACAATAAACTTGGCTTGAATGTAAATTTATCTATACTGGTTTGCTGGCTTTCATAAATACCACGATATACGGCCATCAGAAGCTTACTTTATTAAACAGAAATGCGTGACCTGCTTATGTGCAATCACATTGTCATATGAAAATGCCATTTTTATTGCTTTTTTCGGCTTCATTATAATGGTGTAAAATTAGGCATCCTTGCTTCGCAATATGACATAATTTGGACTCCGTCTACTGTTGTCTTATCACGTAGGGTCTTAAGAACAATGTATGTATAGCGTAGGCAACGTACTTTCTTTTTTCTCGTCGAATTGGAATATGATATGATTGTTTCATTTCAGGTAAATTCGCAGGGAACTCACCTAGTGCCAGAAAAACATATACAAGGTTGTGAACAACAGGTTTCAGCCGCGTAACGTGTGAAAATAACATTTCAATAATGCACTGAGAAAATTTTCTGGGTCCTGTTTTCCTTTTCACATCTATCTCACTAATGTTGCAAAATTCTGCAGCATTCGCGTAGGTTTAAAATATTGATCTATGAACAATGGACACTTGAAAGTCTACATTTAATTAGTTCGACGGCAGAATACTCAACTGGCTAGGACAAATAGTGAAGAAGAAAGCACGGAAAGCAGTAGCGTGTTGCGCTATCCCTTTACACAAAAATTATTTCTTGATGATTATTCCAGAACTAACTAGAAACCACCTTATTTCAGTGCTCTTATAACTTGTTTGAAATTTCGGGATTCGAACTCGGGACAAACGCCATTCCTCGCCACTCGCTCTACCATCTGAGCTAACCAGCAGGCTAGCAAGTGGCAGCGCGAGCGCGAATTCATCGAGAACACCAAGCACAGGGAGAATGAATATGACAAGTCATTTCTGCGGTATCCTGAAAGGTGGAGGAAGGTTCATGAATAGAAAAATTATCATCCACCTATATATGGCGCCGTTGTCAGATGGGAAGAGGATTTGGCACCAGGAGGTGCCACGTTCGAGAGCTTTCACGTACTCATCAACCCAGCATCATTCGGTACATTGACCCCGGTGCTCCCCCTCTACACGGGCTCACTCGACGGGGGGCTTTGGTTCGGGCCAACGGTCCTTCCCGGACACGGGGGCTGCTGTGGTGTAGCACCTATACATGGCACGAAGTTTCAAACGAAACCCATGCGGCTTTGCGTCGCAGTTGAGGAAAATTCGTCCTGATCCGGCATTCCATAGTCATAACATGTCCCGACCTAATCCGGGCTTGCCTGATGGCTTGGCCCAACCCGATCCTCCAAGGCCCGAGCCCGGGCCCGTATAGTGCTCTAAGGATATCGACCGAAACACTTATGTCCCTCCCTCGCCTCTCGTGTTTGCTTAGGTGTAATCGTGGGCTCTCAGTAACTAGAATAGTCTACTCTTTAACACACAGTTGTGCGAGCTCATGCAGTTCGTGCCTCCAGACTGTTTGGTTACCTGACAAGGTGCGCCTTGGACTACTTGCTCCCTCTGCCGGCAGAAGAAGAAGTCACGGAGCTCTATAATTTGGCTGTCGCTGGGCGCTGTGCTTGCTTTCGGAAAAAGAAAAGCAAGGAAAACGCTCTCATTTTGTTGTTGTTGCAGATGTCGGGCGGAAATCCGGAAGCTGCGTACGTCGTCGGCTAATTTCCTCGCCGCTTTCAGACGACATGCAAACTACACAGAGTGCACAATGTGATGACTCTGGAGAACTACGAACGCCAACACATTATCAAAATTTTTAACATTACACCGCAGAACCGCACAAGTAGAAGCAAGGATACGAATACAAGCACTAACCATTTAACTACTGTTTGCCAATCTTGCACTTCACAGTGTCATCGCGCGAAAATGAAACTGAATTGTTCCCATGCAACGTTTTATGTTTAGAGATGCGTAATTTGTCTACTCTGACCTGAGCACACAGAACGCTCGGCAATATGTCTATCACAACGCTATGCCTAGCGGAGTGCGGGCTGCGTAATCTAGATAACTGGAGCGCTGCCGCTTGGTTCCTGCTATTTCATAGGCCACTGCCAGCAATGCTGCGCCAGCTCTGCAGTCAACAAACACCTTGAACGCTTCAAGTCGAAGCGCAAGCGATGGAAGGCACGTTAGGCCCTCGTCAGATCACACAACACAAGCAACAATGTCGAGCCAACGTGACCCAGTGTAGGAACAAGTGGGCCCAACGTCGGCCTCCTTCCTTGCTATGGAGGTGAGCTACCAAGCCTGAGCAAGGCGGAACGGCGAGCTGGGCCAGTTGATGTGTGTTTATGTTTAGAAACGTGCGAAAGAATTGAGATGACAGAAGAATGGAGAACGTCGCATTTGCCCATCGCGCCGTTCTAACCATGGGCAAAACACATACGGTGTCCATGCCAGTGGACGGTTTAAAGTATACCAAGCATACGAGACCTTTCCAGCCCCGAAATCTTGCAATGTGACCACGTGACCACGGCCATTGCTAGCGATCCTTATGTCTCGCTCGTGACGTTTGAAATATTGCCAGTGACCAGAGGAAGTGGCAGCTTATAAATACATAAATAAATTCTGGAGTTTTAGGTGCCAGAACCAAGGTATGAATACGAGGCACGCCGTGGTGGGGGACTCCGGGTTAATTTTGACCACCCATGGTTCTTTAACGTGCACCAAATGCACGGTAAGCGGGAGTTCTTACAAATCGCCCTCAACGACATGCGGCCACCGCGGTGAGGATTCGATGCCGTGCACTGGGGCTCAGCAGCTCATCGTCAGAGCCACTACACCTCCGCGGCGGGTCGGCAGCCTATAACCAGTACATACGCATTTCGCGACAGGAATCCATCGTTTCAGAGGACCCTCCCCACTTCGACCCAACTCATTTTGCCTTCAAGTTTTTTTTTTAATTTACGCATCAGTTATTGATCTTGGACCAGCCACGGTAGGGGATAACGGGAGTACCCATGTTGAGCACCGGTTGTGGGTGGGATTCCGGCAGCCGCAGCCGCATTCTTACCGAAACGAAATGCAAGAATGTTCTTGTACTTTGATTTAGAGGTGGTTAAAGAAAGTCAGGCGGTTGAAGTTAATCCACTGCCCCTTTCCACGGCATCCTTCGAAGCCCGTGTTCCGATAAAACTTATATGATATGATGTGCTTGACTTTGGGCTCGATGTCCTAACTCCGGATGTGTTTCCACAGTGCTTCCATACAAGAAGAGCGCAATTAATGCATATATCTTTATACAGGTATTAGGAGAACCTACAATACGCTCGCCATCCAATTAATGAAGGACGCCGCCACGACGTCACCAGGTGGACGGACGGTAACCGCCGGCGGAATGAAAGCGCAGACACTCTTCGTGACGGAGTCGCAAGGCGGACACTGCACAGTGCAAGGCAAAGCGTGGACGCGAGAAAAAACGCAAGGTAATAAGGGTGTGGCATTCATGGAACTGATAGACAAAGGTGTCAAGCCGCAGCGACAGCTTTCTTTCCTGCTCGCCTGTGCGACGCGAGCCGCATATTAAGCGAGGATATAAGTCGTGTCGCGTCGCCGCTGCCACGTTAATTAAAACGCGCCCGACGAGAGCGTCGAAGACGTCACCTCTCACTCTCTCTCCCTCTCTCTCCCCCGGTCCTCCTCCCTCACTCGTGTGTGGCCGGCTCCTTTTGCACGGCTGCCCCGTCGCTTCGAACGCAGCTGTAATTGCCACCTGTTGGCGATAAACTGTCACCGAGGCACCTGCCAAGACTAGCAAACCGGACAGGGGCTCGGTAAAAGGGGGCGGAGCGTGTGTGGGCGCCGGTCAATTAGATATCGCAAACAAAGTACGCCTATATAAACGAGAACCCGAGAGCGTTAGAAGCCACACGTGAGAAAGTAGTGCGCGCAACTGCGACAACCTTCCCTTTAATTCCGTGCAGCATCGGGAAAGGTGCAGCCAGCGTCACCTTACAGAAGGAGCCAAAGTTTCAGGGCTCTGTATATACGTCAAGGAATAACACCTGTCAATGTTCCTTGTCAAATGTCAGACCCAAGCAGATAATTCCGTGCGTGCTTTTTTATAGTGTTCATGGAGCATGTAAAGGTTAAACTCAGTAAATTAATTTTCCCTTCTTCACTTCATGACTGCGGTGCAGGCAAATCGACAAACACATGATACGGCATCAACGCTTCGCCAGAATCGAACAAAAGTAGCAGTGTATTCAAGGTTGCGCATAACGAAAAATAATGTAACATGGCGGCAAATAAAATTATTGTTTTGCACAAGTACTCCGGCTGAGCAATAGCAAGTTCATACTGAACAAGTAATGTAATATGCGAAATAAAAAGGGACAGGAAAGAAAAAAAAAAGGCAGCGCGCAGTATGTAGAGGTACACTCTGTCGTATCTCTGTCCTGTATTTTTTCTTCTTCGTTGTTGTGTGTGTATATATATATATATATATATATATATATATATATATATATATATATATATATATATATATATATATATATATATATATATATATATATACATATATATATATATATATATATATTGTTGTTATTGTTGTTGTTGTAGGCGCATTGTCTCACTCGAGGCCATGCGTCACCAGAAGTCGATGCACGTTTCCGAGGCCAAGCGAAATGCAACACAGGCTCGGAAATGTGCGCACGTGATACAGGAGAGCGACCAGACTGGAGCAAGGCCACGCGGAAACGGAACGGCGTCGTCGTAAACCAGCAAGTTAAACGCATACAGAGCAGCGCTATTCCAACAAAAGGTGAACAAAGGCGGCAGATGATAAAGAGGGCAGGCATTTCTACGCAGGGAGGTTGGAGACGACGGGCTCCAGTCTGCTATTACGTCAAATCCATCTTGATTACTTGCGCCCGAGAGGCAGCGGCAACGAGAGAGTTTGAAGTGTCAGCACGTGCCAATCTTCGACGGAGATTGGCGCCGAACACGTTCGAGAACGTTTGGCGCGGATGATAGAACACGCGGGGTGGGGGGGTGAGGAACGATCTTGGAAGGCGACGCCGCATATACGTGATCGCCTCCGCCGACCGTCGAAAGGCTTATTCATCGTTCCGTGCACCTTTCGAGTCGGGAGACGATAACATATTTAAGAGTAGCAGAGCCGACAGAAAGACACCAGGAGTTTCGTACATATTCGCAGTACGGTCACAGCCGTCGTTGCGGTACCTCACCCGACCCGTAGGAATCTTTATTTGCAATGCAGTAAAGGTGCGATGACCTCTGATGACCTTGTGGTGCCACACATGTGCTAAAGCTCGGCTGGCTATTTCCCTATGGTTTATTCCGATTACGATCTTCACCCTAATTGCCCTATATATACAATATTGCTCGGAGACTTGGTATAGGCTCCATAAGATTTATCGCTGTTACTACTACTACTACTACTACTACTACTACTACTACTACTACTACTACTACTACTACTACTGCTACTACTACTACTACTACTAACAACGACAACAATAACAAGCACAGCTTTCTGCACAATCAGTGAAGGAAAGTAAAACCAAACGATGTACAGGGACCAGCACGTAGAGAACAGCGAACGAGTTTATACTGTTAAGAATGGCGAGCTGCCAAACAAGATTGCCACACAGTTACGACAGGGCGACACGACGCGCATCTCCCCCTCACCGTCGCTGCAGCTGGGAGGCGTTCGAAGAAGCGGCCTTTGTGGTGAAATCCGCCTCCTTCCTCCAGCCCCTTCGACATTGTGACGGAACTAGTTCGGTGTATGAACAATGATTCCGGAATTCCCCAACGCGGAGCTGATTTGACACGCATGGACAAGCTGCCGCGGGAACGACGTATTTTTGTGCTTCTCACGCTTCGGCGTGGCGCAGAACAACGAGCGACCCTCGATCGGCACCGATAATTCCCGGAACGGCAACCCTCCAACGCCGTCGTTTGGGCTTCGGAATGTGTGTGCCTTTGTGTCTGTAAACTGATCTGCAGAGCAGCGGCGAGTTGGTGATGAGTAAACGAACAGTCGCCGCGTCGTATGACCGGCGGATCGAGTGTATAAAAACTGTGGTTGTGCGAATGCTGAGAACACTTCTCTTAAGCAGTCATGTTAGACTGAGTCACTTCTCTCATGCAGTCATGTTGGACTGATACTCTTTTTCTCAAGCAGTCATGTTAGACTGATTTAATTTCTGTAAATAAACCCTTCTTCCTCGTTCTCGATGAGAAATAGTTCTTCACTTCATCAACGATCTCAGCGTAAATAAGTTGGACGACGGCATGGGCCAGCTACCTTCGAATTCATGCCGTACTCCAATCTTGGCAAAGGACCACGGACGATGGGATTGAGCCCCCAATCCTGACAATACGCGCCGTTGTTTGTTGTGGCGTGCGCTTTGCATGACTTTTGTGGTGTGCTCATTCTCTCGAAATCTTTTAACATCTGTACGGCATACGTTTCCTTCCTGCAAGATGTACGCAGCAGTGATGGATGGCAAGTCTAGCCAGATACGCTTGGCGGAGGACTACGCTGAGAATGACTTGCTTGTTGAAATCAAGAGAGAGCAAAATTCATTAACTCTAGCCGAAAACGATATTACTCCTTCGTTAGCGTCTTCTCCTGCCTTTTTCTTCTATGTACCTCTCCCCCTCTCGCCTCTGCGTAAGCATTCTCGCGTATCTCACACAGCTACATTCCTTCTTTTTCTTTCTTTTTTTAGCGAGTCGTATTGTTTTCCTTTGTTACAACTGAAAGAACAGCGATGTTATAGAAAAGCGACTTTTACACAAAGATAAAATAAAATCATCAAACAGAAGAAGGAAAGAAAAAAAAATGAATGCGGACCATGCGTCGCCGCGAAAACAGCACTCTTTAGGGTCTCTCTACAGAAAATGACGGGTTTGTAGCAGGAAATGTCACTGGATACTTTTCTTTTTTCATCCGTCTACTTTCAGATAATGTATATACTTGTCCCTCGGCGACTTTTGGCGTTCCTTCGCATTTCGCTTCAACTGCCTCCCGCGGTGTGGCCGCCCAACGACGCCGGCGCGACGTGATCGTCGTCCCGTGTTAGTAGCTTTGTTCCAGTTCACTTCGCGTGGAATTGCGGGTTCAGGTACGAACCCGGTTCAGCACGCGAAGCGACGGGAGCCCGACCTCTTGGAGCGGGGTTTTCCCCTCACCGTCCTTTCTAGCTAGATGACGGCCAATTGTAGAGAGACGGGTATTGTAGGTGGCTTCAGCTGTAGCGTCAGGCCTATACCACCCGGTAATCACCGCCTCTCCTAACCATTTGCTCCCGCGCTCTGAATTTCACTTTTCGACGTGGACAACTCCGTTTTCCTGTTATTGACAAAATAAGAAAGAAAAAAAGGGGGGGGGGGGAAGACGAACAGTCTACGAAACGAGGAATAGAGAAAGTAAGACTGCTGCAGCCTTAAACGACAAGCAGAAACCAAAATAATAGAAGAAGGAAGGTTGGTGAGAGAGGCAGGGAGCAGGAAGGAAATTTCTCTTTCTATACATTTCCTCGTCTGCTAGTTCAGTTTGCAATTTTCTTCGTATATTTACAGCCTTTACCCACGGCATTTACTATGCCACAGTGATAGTTCTCTGCTGCAATGGTTGAACTGCAAACCGAAGGCAACTTTGGCGAAGTTTTAGTATTTTTTCCGAGCATGAAAGAAGCCTGCGAATGCACGCAAAATCCCAGCCCGACTGGCCGCTCGACGCACTTTGCGCGAATTCACGGTCTTCTTTCACGCTCGGAAAAAGATTATGTAGCACGTATTGAGCAACAGAAAGCTGTACCGGGAGCTTTCCATGTTGCTCTACAATTTTCTCATTGCCACATTTAGTTTAATTATAACATGCGAGAAGTTTATTAATTAATCAATGCTAATTATGGGATTAGGCGGAACGCCAAAAATAATCTGAGTATTTGCAAACGACGCCAAATAACACTGCCTTGGTTTTACCCACCTACGTGGCATTTGTATAATTTTAAATCTTGGTGCACCTTGATGGGACACCTTGTATATAAAATCGTGCGTTGAACCGGTGTAGGAACGCTGCGGTATCACCTATCTTCCAGTTTTTTACGTCAGCTACTCGGTCTCACAATATGTTGATCCAGCGGGTAAAGTTCGTTTACCACCTTATTTTAGCAAGGTCAATTGACCAGCAAGAGCAAGCAATAACCAGACTGAATTGACAAATAAAAGATCCCCAGGCGGTGTCGTAAAAGGCTTCACACTATTCACAGCAACAAGCAACGTTTCTGACGACGTCATTCCAATATGATTTCAATAGTAAAATACCAAGTTCAATAAAAGCGTTATAGCTTAGTAGAGCGCAAAGGCCGATACATAGGGATTTGCCGCGACACGCAAGGTTCGTAAGAATGCGGCCATTATAAGCGTGCAAATTACAATCTTAATTCTTCTAATTCTACCTTACTCCTCTAATAATGCCCTCAATCTACGGCGGGTATCCGCAGTTGCGTAAGTCGATATATCATCTCTCTCCCTCTTTCACTCCCCATTGCCCTCCCCACGTGTAGGGTAGCAAACTGGACTCAGCCTGGTTAACCTCCCTGCCTTTCCTTCTTCCCTTCTCTCTCTCTCTCTATCATCTCACACCTTGCGCGACCTTGTCATACGCAATCTCAAAGCAAATCCATCTCCGTTTTGCAATGTGCGACCAGTACTGGTGCAGAAAACACGGAACGACTGCAGTAGGAAAAAAAAAAGAATGCCGTGGATGGGACTATGGTGTTTCAAATCAAACTTTAGCGCTCGTTATGAAGAATGAGAAAGAAGAGATGGACGGTCTTTGTCGCCAAGAATGAACGATTATTACGACAACTTCGTGGCTACGCTTTTGCCTTCCTCGCGAGGTTAAACAAACCAATAAGATTGAATCGATCTTTTTCTTCCAGTTGAACTTGCGCAAAATCATTGCTGAGGGCGTGCGATTCCTTCAACGTGACCTCAATACAAAGAAAAAAGAAAATTACAAGGAAGAAGGCAGACGAACAAACAACGAATAAGAAAGAAACAAGAATGAAATACGCGAATACGAAAAAAAAAAGAAGGCTCTTAAGATGCCCGCTTTAGACTTTCAAGTGGCGCCTCTTTCGACGCGTATACGTTAACAGAAAATGGGTGTCGCACAACTAGCTAAACGATACCGCCGATTGCAATACAGCTTTTGCCAATTTTACCTTTTTTTTTCTCTCCTACAAAAAGCCTCTCAAAGCACGCAATTTTAAAACGCTGAGAGGTCAAGCCAGACACGCGGGAGTTTTGCTGCGCGGGATCGGCCCTATGTACAGGATAAGCCGGGCAAGGAGAAGTGGCTGACGCAGTAAGCAGACGAACACGAAAATCTAAAAAGCCTACCCGATGCCGGCTGTGAAAAGCGGTTTACTTGGCTTTCCTGCCCCCAACACCTCAGCCTTGAATCTCCCCCTCTATCTCCCCATTCCTATCTCTTGCTCTTTCTCACTCTCTCTCTCTCTCTCCCTCAGAGTTGAACTCACTCGTTGCCCTTCTCCGGCGGTGCATCACTGATGGCGCCGAAAACCGCGTGGTGATTTATTGGGGGTCGTTAAAAACGACTCCAAAGGCCGCGTCGCAGCTCTACGTCCACGCCGACCCCGTCTCCTCTTTTCCATATATGCCCACGCGAACCCAGATACGGTCCAAGCTCCTTGCCTTCAATTTAAGTTTCATTTACTCTTCTTTCTTTCCTTTCCTTTTATTTCCTTTTTTTCTTCGCTCTTTTGAGCTGCTATTCGCGAAACCGTGTCCAATAACGTCTTCCAAAGCAGGCGGCTAGAGGCCCGCGGGCACTGCCACGTCTTCAGAACGTCGGTATTTTTGTTTCCTCTACGCCGGCCACTCTTGCAAGCTAGCCCTCCTTTGCGCCCTCTACCGTTTTTCAACGTTGGCTCGCACAAGCTGAGCCCTCTCTTCCAGGCTGTTATTGAACATCGTCTGCTTTGACCCTGGCGGGCTTCAGCCGTCTGTCCAGCAAGTGACGGCTGTAGCTGCTTCTGCTCGGAGCGCCACGGCTTGTTTCCATTACGTTCAAAGTTTAGCGCCCTGTCAAAATGCAATTACGAAGCCTGTGGGGAGAGCCCCACGTTTGCTGGTACGTTTGAAATTTTTAGTGCGAACTCGGCAGTTATGTTATTTGATTCGAGTTCGGTTCGGCATATGGTTTGCGAAAGTTGCAAACACGCATCAGCTTTTCGGACGGATGTCGCTGTAGTAAAGGAAGCGCAACATGCCTAGCCAGATCAACATACACACACAGCGGCTGCCACACTGTTCCGTATGAGGAAAAGTCGCGTGACGCAGCGCGTAATGGAACTGTTGTTTTATTTGTTTTTGAGGGCTTCGTGTGTAATCACTGCACTGAGTGACGGAATTTCCAGATGGAAGATGTTGAACTCATGAACTGCGAGTTAAGTTCTTATATCGAGTGCCCTCGTTACACTAAAAGAATCCTGAGATCTCTGTTTGTACATGGGAACTGGTGTCAGAATCAGCAGTAGCACAAGGGAACCACGAGTAGCGAGAAACGAGATGTTAAGTCTCCTTTTTACATTTTATTAGTATCCGGACTTCTTGGCGAAAGGCAATACTTATGTTGGTTCTTTTGTTTTTCGTCACTTATTGCTTTCTGTTTAGCTTTTCTTTTTCTTTCTTGCCTTTTTCCCCATTAATCATAGTGAATTATATTTTTGTTCACTTACATTAGGAATCGCCACGTCTCTTAAGTCCGTTTCCGCAGAAGTGCCGTCGTCTTTCATACTGAATGTTAACAAGCGGCTCGCGTAAGACGGAATAGTCACATTACGGGTCACTATCTGTGGTCGGCGCGAATCACCTGTAGATTTCCACCATCATCAATGGCATTACTTTCTTTTCATATTGACCGTGGGTGATCACTACATGTGCAGCTTTTATCGAAAGTGACTGTGATGCCGCGTAAAACGATTCTCAGCACCAGTCAGATATGGGACGTCAGTGGTGTTCCATCACGAAATCTCCATTCAGAAAAAGTTCAGAATAACGGGGGTGCTAGGGGGAATGTCGTCAGTCGAAGGTTATCGTACAGAGAGAGTGGCGCTCGAAGGTCACTGATGAGAGAAGCCCACGATGTCTCAGAGGGGAAGTTTTGTACGAGTTGTCTCAGGGCGTCACGTTCGCGAGGACAGCAGTGCATTTGGCACAACTATGCGTACCCACGTGGCTTGGGTCGCTCTGCGTGTGTTTTCCATGCACCATTGCGACATGCTTGACCGAATAACAAACAGATACACTATCTGCTAAGAATGGGCCAACTGAGAACGTAATCGAAAGCTATTGCGCCGGGTTCAAACAGTATATTTTAGAATCGAATGAAACGTGATTCTCTAGTTTACCGTAATAATGTGAAAATTTCGAAACTGTGCCCGTACATATAAATAGGTGTTTCAAAATGTGCACACTGTAACGGTAGCACATACGTATAGATTAGGCTGGCATGCACCTGATGGGCTAGATCAGCCAGTAGTTGGAACCATCCTTCTTCTCCTGCTCCTATAGATTACGGTGAAGAGGGTCGACGTTCGAGAGAGCTAATTGTGCGTTCTTGATCGTTTCTCGAAGCATCGAGGCTTCGTCGAGGCGCATCTGTTCGGACCATATTATTGCGTTTCATCCACTACCGATTGCGCTGAGAGCGAGCTATATAACGAGCTGTATAAGGAGCTGCGACTTGAGAACAAGATAGATCGGATCGCTAGACCACAAAGAGGCTAGTACCATCCGGACCACGTATTCTACCGTTCGTGTTGGCAACATCTGGCCGCATTGCACAGAAGGCCCAGCACACGCGGCACAAACATGGCGGGGACCGGTCAAGCAGGCACGCGCCGATGAGATCATCATGAAATAAGGGAAGCAGGGGGAAAGGGGGTGCCTATCCCGGCAAGATTGGCGCGTCGCTGCAGATGTTGCGGGCGAGATCAAAGGCCGGCAACGCGTAGTGGGACGGACCAGAGTTAGGGAGAACGGGAAACTGAGAGGGGAGGGTTTGTGGGAGGCGCTGCAAGAAGACCCTGCGGCAGTGGTGTCAAGGGATCGCCCCGCAGTTCGGGAATAGGGACGAAGAGACAGGGAGGGTCACGTAGGAGGAAAAAAAAAACATATTTCCGCCGCAGCGGCAGCAGAAAGGGTCAGCAGAAACATCTCGTTCGCTGGGGAGAACGTAGGAAGAAGAAACCCCTTTATCGAATTAGGCCCCACGCGCACTGGTGCGGCCGGGTTGCTCGATCGGTGGCCGCTCAGCACTGACCACTAAGACATGGCGCGAGGTGTGCTCAGAGGCGGCCCGTCCCTTTTCCCGGCTTCTCTGTACCGTACGTCCGGTCGCCGATTTCCTCACAGAGCGCGTAGTGGTGGTTCGGGATGGCTTAAGGAGCGTAAGCAGATTCGGCAAGCAGACGGGGTAGCATCTACTCCCGGGACTCTGGGGATTCATTCGCTTGCGTAGCTCTCTCTCTCTCCGTTACCCATTCTGCACTGTTGCGATCCTGTGTACCCGTCTCCGCCTCTGCAACAGTGACCCAGAGCCGTCCCTATAATCATCCTATACGCGTCTGGCCTGGCCCTGCTGATTCACTGCTTCGTCGTGGTTTTAGCTCCTTTCGGCTGCCTTGTATGCTGCCTTCGGGCTGCTTCTTTGCCACATACCCTTTACGACACTGCAGACTTGCCCCCCCTCCCCCCCTTCAACTCACTAGCATGTATGTGAGTGCGCTGTGCATGCTTTCATGATTGTTTGCGAGAGTGAGCAAAATAAAAAAAAAAAGATAAAAATAAATTGTGGGGTTCGAACGACGCGAAACTGCACAATGCGCTGGGAAGAACACCGTAGTGGAAGATCTCCAGGACCCCGGAGAGCTCCAGACTGATTCTGACCACTTCAGGTTCTTTAACATGCGCGCAAGGCACGATACACAAGTGTTCTTGCACACCGCCTCCATCGCAGTGCTGCCGCCGTGGCAGGTGACCGAACCCGCGACCTCATGCTCAGCAGCAGCAACGCCACAGCCAGTGAGCCACCACGGCGGGTATCCTGAGGGAACTTGGAATGAAAGAAGTCCGAGAGAGGGAGACTCGAATAACGTACATTACAATTTCTCTGGACCGAAATAAAGCTATTTCACTCACTCACTCACTCACTCACTCACTCACTCACTCACTCACTCACTCACTCACTCACTCACTCACTCACTCACTCACTCACTCACTCACTCACTCACTCACTCACTCACTCACTCACTCACTCACTCACTCACTCACTCACTCACTCACTCACTCACTCACTCACTCACTCACTCACTCACTCACTCACTCACTCACTCACTCACTCACTCACTCACTCACTCACTCACTCACTCACTCACTCACTCACTCACGCTAATGAAGTTTTGCAAACTGCATACTCAGTCGGCGCAGCTACGTCGGCGATGAAGCTGTACTTGTATGCTCAGCTTCTCGGCAAACTGTCTCTTTTTAAGCATCTTCCTCAGTGAGTAGTATTGGTGGCGGTAATTTTAGAAAATTTCGACAGGAATTTGCCAGAAGGCTGCTCATTAGAACACGCACCTGCATTAAAAAAATTAGGAAGAAGTAGAAATTATGGAACATGCTTTGGGTGGTTGTTATTTGCGGCACTATGCGGCATGACGTGCTCCGCGTGGGGCGCCCCTAACCAACGTGCCTTATCAATACGCAGGCGCCAACCCGGCGCTTCGAACGCCACTTCCTCAAAGACCATATCCCAAGACCGTGCTGCATCCGCGACTGCCTCGACTATAGAGGTGCAGCGTCTCACCCGACATTGTCGCAAAACGCTAGCTCTCACGCGGGAAACATGCCAGAACGCTTCTTGCCACCGGGCCACCATGCGGTACCGCAGGTTATTCACCAGTCCGGTACTGGTGGTACCTACGCGTGGGGGTACCGTATGACCATGTGGTTTTTACTGCTGTGTTAGACTGCGCTATATTCTAGATAGACCTACGAAAATGGTAAGACAGTCAGAAGATAATCGCGGTTGGTTACCAAGGAAAGCTAAACGCGTTAAATGCCTAAACTGTCAGTCTTTTTATCAATAAATCATGACCATTCTGTTCGATTAGACGCTAAGTTATAGAAAGCGACAATGAACCAGTCTTTCTTTCTTTTTCTGTTCTGCATGAGCCGCTTTTATGTGGATATACCTGTGTTTCTCGAACTGAATGTGAACAGACTGTGGACACGCTTCAATTTTATTTAGCTTTTATCTTTAGAAACTGTCATGACTTGCTGCTTGTGCGATAGTTGAAATGTGCATGTCTGGAAGCATGTGCGTATTGATAGTCTTACAACGAGACAAACATTTCCGTAAAACCTCCGCATGTAATGCCCGGATACAAGAGGGCACCACAAGCGGGAGGAAGACGTCACGAAATTCCAGTGGCGAGTCTGTGCCACTGATGAGCGAAACGAAACGTTATACCACGGTTTCAAAATTCGCGTAGGTATATGCTGTTCGATATCAGAGACGCTGTTGCGAAGCACAAATATCCAAACTCGGCGTTATCAGGTATACACACAAAACCACGCCGCGCGAAAACACGCATGCCACCAAGCGAACGAGAGCAAACGCCGAAGCAAAGTTTGCCCGACAGTTCGCCGTGGGCTCAAAAGCCTCACCGACGGACGAATACATCTATGTCAGCCAATATGGCGTGCACAGCCGAAAAGGCGAGCCCGTTTATCTCGCTTCGGGAGAGTAAAAGAGAAAGAACAGCCCTTGCACTCCATTATGCTAATTCGCTGTTCCCCGTATCGAGCGCCTAATGTGTGGCTGCCTTGTTAAAACTTGGCGTCCATGAAATATTTATAAGTTTGTGTTGCGGCGCCGCCGGAGCGGCCGACCAGCCAGAGCTGTTGCCTTTCAGCGTTGGCGCGCACAAACCCGATATCGTTGTCGGCAAACGAATGGGGGGCGCTTAAACATCGTCTTGACACAAGCAGGAACGAAACATGCGTCCTCTTTCTTTCTTCCTTTCTTTTTCTTTCTTTTATCAGTTTACGTTCTTTCTTTCCAGGCTCATTATGCGGCGCTTTGATTCTTTTACGCGCGCAAGCAGACACAGTTGTTTGTATTGCATTTAACGCTGACAAGAGTGTAACTGCCGCGTCTTGCATTACTTTAATCCATCCGCCGGTATCGAGTGCCGATAAGCTCGTGGGACACCGACATTTGAGTAAACTCTGCACACACGCCAGAAACATGCTGCGCGCGTTCCCCTAATCATTCTGCTCTTGTTGAAAAATGGACTCTGCGCAAACGTTTACTTTAAACCAGTGTCTCTATAGACCGTTTTCCCGGCGATACCGCGGGCGCTGCCATGTTTGATGACGTGGTAACGCGTCCATCGCTTGCCTAAGGTGCCTCCATTTCCTCTGTGTTTACAACGGATGCGCGTGGCCCTGGCGTACATCGTAGACGGTGACTGGGTGGAAGACACGAAGGCTAGGCCACAGCTTCAGTGTAAGCATTCTGGGAGTTCATTACACTTTGTAAACGTCGCGAGCGGCGTATACGGTGCTTTTACTAAAATCGGAGCTGAAAATGTATTCCAGTTTAGCTGTACAAGCTTTCCGCTTATATGAAATCAGTGATGAACAGCATGCCTTGCTCTTCGTTCCTTATTTGGCTAACATGTTCAAGTAAGGCCTGCCATTCTTCTAGCTCAATAAATTTCCCAGGTGCGGTCACTATCTGATTATTCTCTGGCTAATCGCTCGCGAATGTGCTCAGTTGCGATATATTTGTTCTTGCTGCGCACAAGGAACTTGTAACGTAGATGTTCAGTATACCTTGTAATATAGCTCGTAGCGAAGACTTCTAGCTAGTCCCTCCCTCGCTTACTCTGTGGACCGTCACGAAACGTTTATAACATTCTTGTGTTGTCGGTGTTGTCGCATTCACTCATGCTTCGACGCATTGATTCAAGTGTGCGTGCATGCGTCCGTTCACTTATTCTTGATACGTCAGCGACAGAGCGGGCGTAAGTTTGCGTATGAATTGGGGCATATGTGTGTAGATAATGATGCGAGAAACTTATAATGCCGCGAAGCGATGCTGCTCCCTTTGTGGCTGTGTAACGAGCCGTACTCAATCTTTCCGACGTTCCAGGGTTGAAGTCCTTCCCTGAGAGGTTAGAGGTTCACCGCTGGTGGATAAGTGAGTTTTTTTTTTTCTTATTCTCGAGAAAAGACGTTCGTCGCTAAGGGCCGGCAACCGAGGCAGTCCTTATATAGCAGCAACCCTTGAACTTGGACACGCAGATTTATTCCAATCCTTAAATATGACTGTCACTATATATTTTCGCAGCCAAATATGACGCACACGTCTTCTCACCATCGCTCCACATTTTGCCGCTTGAATAGAGCGTAGTGCGTTAGCGAAAACCCAGTTGCATTTGCGACAGCTGATCGCACAGAAGCAGGCCCACAGAAGCAGGTTTCGTATTCGTGCGTTCTCGCTGAGGCAACGTGCGCCGCGCCGCCGAAAGCGCCATCTAGTTTCTCTAGAGCAAACTGCTCCGAGAAAAGGGTCCGTACATACAAGTGTTAAATCCATCTGTACTGCAGGCAACAGCAGAGAGTTGCGAGATGCAGACATATGCGTTGAGAATGTCACATCAAGAGATGTGCGCTTCAGTGCATGATTACAGCCTTGCTTAGTCATGACAGTAAACGAAAGAGAAGAATACACTGTAGTGAGAGGCAACCAAGAAAAGATACGTTAGGTAGTTAACTTGTTTTCGGCTTGTGTATACGTATACATCTAGGAAGCTGAAGTTCGGCATTTGCTCTGCAGGTATACTGATTTTTCCCGTCCCAATTTAGCGCCGGTCAATGACGCTTCATAAGAAGGGCAGCCCCATATAATTTCTTTTATATAGCAATAAGAAAGCAAGAGAACAAACAGAAGCAAGTCGCAGAAAACCCACCAAGAGCATCGTCGATAAACTTGCAGAATGTGCACAAAGCATAACTTGTGACAAAAATGCTATAATACGCAACCAATCTTAAGATCATATTCGGACGCTTTCGACAGGGCTCCTCGAGGCTTGGTCGGAAAATGGCCGTCTAAAACCCCGCTGCGACTGCGCCCTAGGCCTTCGACGACCAGCAACCAAACCCTCCGGGCGACGCCGCCGGGTCTGGCTGCTTCCTGGAAGCGACGTGCGCAACGCTATAGAACGATATTGACGATGGCGAGCGGGAGAAGACCAGGAAGGGCGGGCGGAGTTAAGCCAACCAATGCCGTAGAAAGCATGCACCAGCGAGCGAGCGCTCGTCGCTCTCCCAAATTGCATTAGCGCGAGCGAGCGAGCTAGCAGCGTAGAGAGAGCGCACTGTCCTTGTCGCCCACCGCTTGTCCGGACCAAATAAATCTAATAATATTTTGAACGCCGCGGCGCCAGCGCTCAGCGTCTCCGACCGAAGCGGCGAGGGGCCGTTGTACGACAGGACGACCGCGCGAGGCAACGGCGAAAGAGTCCTGCGCGAGCCGGGGAGAAGACGACGGGAGCGGCTGAGGGTTCGGGAGCGCTTTTATCCCGTGAATGGGGTATTTGAGGGAGGCAGGGAAGGGAAAGGAGGGAAGGTCCCGTTCCCGTCTGCGGCACCGTCCCAACGGCCTGTCGTCGAGCTGCGCAAATCGATGGCAGAGTTTGCGTCGTCCGTCTCCTTCCGTCCTGTGCCGTCGGCGAAGTCTGCACCTTCCTCACTCCCCAACCGCTTCTCCTCGTTCTACTGAGTGCCAACCCTCCTTCCTCTTCCTGTTTGTCCCCGGCTTTTCCGTGAAAAGAAATCGAGCAGTCGCCTCTTTTCGATTCCCTCAACCCCAACGACCTCGTCTGACTCGTTTCCCTTTGGACCGTAGACTCGCCGAAGAACTTCCCTTTCTTTTCTCCGTTCTTCCCTCGCACGCACCACCTTGCAACCCACCCATTTTCTCTTCCCAAACACCAGCTTCAACTGTACCGCCACTTTCCTGAGAACTCTTGGCTCACTGACGACTTATTCTGTCGCCTGCGCTCTATTTTTGCTTTTGTCTTATCTTCCCACTCGCACCGCGTTAAGATCGGGTGAGGTGTCTCCGAGCAGAGACAAAGAGGGTCAAGAAGGAAGGCGAGGAGTGACAGGGGCCTGCGAAGCTTCGAACGGCGCCTCCCCATTCGAGGATCACAATGAAGGCGCCGTCTTTTCCCTTCGCACCCGTCTTCCCAACCACGCCCCGGTTCTCGTGTTTGACGGTGCTGTCAACGTCGTCCCGTCGCTTGCGACAGCAGTAACATCCCCCCCCCCCCGGTATCTTTGCCATCCACATCTCGCGTGCACACGTCCTACATCCTGCACGCGACATGATCGAACTATATATTTGACGCAGAGCGCTTTTGTTTTATCAAGTCCTTAGCGCTTTCCTTATTTCCCTCTTTTTTGTGTGTGGCTATATGGGGAAGTGAGTGTAAAAGCCTACCAAGGCTGGCGCCCCTCTCAGGAACATGCGCTTGCGTGTGAGCTGTTATATACAACTGAAACAAAGGGCGTGTTTGAGTTCGCCGTAGCGAAAGACAGATTGGTGCGCGGCGTTGGATTTTGTAGCCTGATGTCGGGAAAAGCTCCCGTTTTCTGCCGCAGACAAAATACAGCGTTCGATATCGAACGGAACCCTATGCGGTGGCGCACTTCTCTCTCAGAGAATAAAAAAATGAGCCCCACGCTTTACGAAAGGTCACGTGCACATGGAACCAGGCAATCTTTGTAGAATCAAGTGGCACATCGTGTCGCGAGGGTTCAACTATCCGCGCAACCTATTTATTAAAGGCGCTTTTGAAGCGAAAAGCTGCAGTTGTGCCACACACTCTCAACGGTTAGTAGCCCAATGTCTATGATCAAAATGAAATGCAGCCAAATATGCAATAATAACAATAATAATAAAAGAAACTGGAACTGTCGACAAAAATTAGGTCAGGACACGTAGGAGGCAGGATACACAGCTTATGATGCCAGCCGATAAGTCCATAATGGCGAAACTGGCTGTGCACCACATGAACGATGAAAAAGCAATTATCGCTGCAGCTCCCACGGAAGAGAGAGAGAGAGAGAGGGGTTGCGATATTAAACAGAAACATTTTTTGTTGGCCGCCTTACGCTGGGAGAAGCGAAAAGGGGTAGAGAACCATGAGAGAGAGGAAATAAAGATGCGTTGAATGTGTGCAAGTGCGCGCGGACAGCACCAGGCAAAGGCGCTCGAAAACAAGCCCAGTAGTTCTCAGGGACGCACAAGAATGACTTGACCACTTTCAGTGCCAATTCAAAGGGCCAGTGTTCCGGTAGCGTGCGAATCGACAGTGGACGATTGCCTTGTAGACGCTACGCATTGCACATTGATTACCTTTGTACATCGAATTGGAGACAGTGGCACATTAAGTAGTTAATGTTCTCTTCTTAGACGTCACACTATGAACCATTCTAATTGGCGCTGAATAAGCTGTCCTGAAGGTAACTCTTAAGCACAATCAACACAGAAGAGATGTCTCGCGTCGATGCAATCCGAATGAAAGTCGGAGTTGCAGTGATGGGTTTAGTTCTAGCAACCTGCGCGGTGCGCCTTATATATGTGCGGTAGTCCATTAGGGTAAAGAAAAAAGAGGGAGTCTTATATTTTAAGATGACTAGTGGTCAACTTGAGGAAGTGGGCAGGCCGCAGGGGAAAGGAAATAGAGCTAAGCATGGCTTCCTGCAGACGCTTCACAAGCTTCACGGTGAGCTTCAAGCGTCTCTTTGGCGGCAGCTCGTGGCCAGACTCTGTGTCTAAATGATATCACTACCTTAGGTCGGCGCTTGTCCAAGTCCTCTACAGTCAAACACGAGGCGACGCAGGCTTGTAGTTAGCTGTCTTGCGCACCCATAAAATTTCACTGGCTGGGGTGATAGCGAGAATTCTAGTTGATTGAGCTGCCATTGTCACTTGCATAACACGAACATATTGTCCGTATAAGAGCGAATCCCGTTCTGACCCTGGTTACACGTGCTTGTGTTCCCCACACAAGAAACTGCGTGTCTACGAAAAATGCACTCTGCGATTGGATTGTAAAACTTTATTTGTCCAACAGATGTAGGGAAGGCTTTAAGTCTTCCCACCTAGACGACGGCCAGGAGTCCTTGGACCCTAGCGGCGATTTCGGCCAGTTGGACGGTCTTCAGTTGAATCTCCGGATCGGAGCTGAGTAATAAGGTCTCCCATTGTTCTAAACACGTTATTCTTCCCTCAGAGGGAGCCTGTGGGCATTCCCACAGAATGTGATTAAGATTAGCCCTGGCTTTACATAGCTTACACTGGCTAGAGTACTGACCCGGGTAGTAGAGGCTGCATGACACCGGGCTTGGAAACGAGTTGGTTTGCAGGCGACGCCAAGTGGAGGCCTGGCTCTTGTTTAAGAATGCATCAGCCGGAGGATATTTAACCCGCCCTAGTCTGTAGTGTTGTGTGATCTCTCTGTAGCACACTAAGCGGTCTGCGAGAAAAAAAAGATATGAACTGAAAGCCACTGCTTCTACGGAAAGCAGCTCCTTGTCCCTACATTTAAGTCCTTACTCGGATTTTGTCATATTCAATAATAAAGCACGTGTCATTGCACGTGAGCACAATAATCTTATGCTCTAGCGGGAAATATACCATAACTCTCTAAAATACGGTTATATATAGGAAAGAAACCTGCAGATACTGTGCCATGAAAGAGTCACCAAGAACTCCTTTGATTTTAGAGTGAAAGCTTCCTCGCAAAAAAAAAGGAAGAAAAAAAGACTGCAACCCAGATTCACGACAAAAGAAGGCAAGTGCAGCTACTGCAGCAAATGACACCTCGCGCTATAATAAAGAGCTCACACTACCACCGAAGCCTCGCAGAGCAGAGGGTATGCGGTGACAGAGGCGAATAGGTTGAATGGGAACAATACTTTGCTTTAGTGTTCTGTTGGATA
This sequence comes from Dermacentor albipictus, assembly GCF_038994185.2. Taxonomy (NCBI): domain Eukaryota; kingdom Metazoa; phylum Arthropoda; class Arachnida; order Ixodida; family Ixodidae; genus Dermacentor; species Dermacentor albipictus. Next base: position 184,177,734 of record NC_091822.1, read on the forward strand.
CGAATACCTTTGCACCAACCAGCGTGTATTCCGCATAGTGTTTACACTAGACAGAGGCGACAAATTAACACTTGCGTTTGGCATGTAGCCCTCCATAGCACTTTCATGGGTAACTGCCAAAAAACATTTGTATTTTGTGAACATTAATACAGTTTCAACATTTATATTGTCCGAACATCGATATGTTGTGTACATAAACTTTAGAAGTCATTTCCCTGTGACTTTTTTTCTAATCATTCTTTCCATTATGACAACTATGACCACAGCTATTACTCGCGCCATAGAAGAGCAGCCGGTGCCACATATGCACCTTTTGTAAATGGTTACTAATACCGACTGGTACGTTAAGAATGTGAGATATTTTTTTTCTTTTTGTTTTCTATTTATTTTTTAATACCACAGCTACGTGCCTAAGGCGACATCTCCTCGAACGTGGAGAAAATAGCTGTCTCCTGATACTTCCTGTCGTAAAAAACGCTTCTCTTTTCCTATCAAAGGGACATAAAGGTGTAACATCACGTGGTAAGTTGAGGACATCAATGCTGCAGCCTGAATTTTTATGTTAACTCGCGCATTTCGCGAGGCACTTTCGTCTTCTGCGACAACAAAATGGTCCACGTCGAATTGGTGTCGAGTTTCACAATAGGCGTCATCAAGAATGTAAATAAACCTGCGCCATACAGTTCAGAATGCATCCTATTCGATATCCGTGATTAGTAATTTACACTACCAAGTTCATTTCGAAAAAAGGTTGAAGACAATGCGCATTAAAACGCACAAGGGGTCGCACGACCAACCTCCCCTTAAGCATACAGTTAAAAAAAAGAAAACAAGGAGTGAGCAAGTCCAGTTGCAGAAACGCCCCTGGCCATCTTTCTTCCAGGGTGACGCCGAAGCTCTTCCACGCGTGTACGCGGTCGCTTCTCCCATTCAGCGCATACAAGCCGACGCAGAAACAGGAGCCGGTAGCGGAGAGGCAAACAAAGGCGGCAGCGCGGAAGCAGAGAAGAGAACGGAGAGGAATGATTGCACGCTGTTCGACAGACTGCCTCGGCCGGCGGCGGCGGCAGAGTCAACTGGGCGTCACTCGGCAACCCTGACAGAGACCGGGCCAGCAGTCCGGTCGCTAGTCAGCCGTGGCTGACGGAAGCCGAGCGAGAGAGCGGCCCTCAACGCCGCCGCCCGAGGCCGGCCCCGCGAATCGCCGGGAAGCGGCGAGCTCCTTCCCACGCTTGGCGTCTCATGGGTGAAGACGACCGGCGAGGTTTGCTGCGCCTGGCACTGCTGGTGTGGGAGTGCGTGCGTGCGTGCGCCTTGTACGCGTGCGGTGGTTCCGCTGACAGATCTATCCATCCGTCCGTTCGGACCACGCCCGCGTTGGCGCGACCGACCGGAAAGCCGGCGTACACGGCGCGACGCCGTGTGCCAGAATCTCCATCGCTCTTCAGAGCGGGTTGCGCTGTTTAGTCTTGTTCGTTGTAAGTCGGACAGCTGAAGGGACGAGTATATTTAGCTGGGGCCGCGCCGGGGTGCCGATAGGGTCTCAGTTTCAGTTTGTTATTCTTTAAATACAATGAGTTGGTAAGAGACAATATACAGATGAGGGTCCCAAAGTCAAAGTCTGCAACGGGACCCTCGGTTAATAATAACAGTGTAGAGATGTATTAAAGAAGAGCAAGCTGACTAAAAGAAACAAACACAATCGCGAAAATACAGCATAGAAAAATAAAATTAACGAAAACATATTGTCTGTATACAAGGCTATAGTGCAAAAAAAAAAGTAACTGTCAATATACATACAAATGGCAAATGAAGTGTGATGAATGACGTAAACTTAGTTACAGATATAAAACAGCTTAACGGCATGACTAAATCTATAAAAGGATGAGTATTTAATGCTGACGAGTAAACCGTTTCACAGTTTTATAGCAGCGAATGATGTCATTTTTCCATAGTTAGAATGAACCATAAGTAGTAGAAAGTTGGAGCTACGTGCAAACTTGGTATTATTGTTACTTATGAGGTGCCTGGAATAAATGAATTGGTATGAGAGCTGTTTAGTAAGTAATTTATAAAACATAATTATTAGATGATAGTTGGACAAGTTCGTTACAACAAGGATGTTATTTTCACGAAGTGGCAGAGTAGCACTTGGGAAAAATCCACTGTTATTGATAATGCGTATTGCTTGGTTTTGTAAGTGCTGAATAGACGAGATATGACAGTTGTATGTGTTTCCCCAGGAAACAATGCCATAAATAATGTGACTGTGAATGAAGGCAAAGTATAATGCTAGTAATGCCTCTTTGGAGAAAAATGTTCTTGATTTGGTTAATGCTTTAATACCGAAGGTACACTCTTGCTTAATGAAGGCAATGTGTTGAGAAAACTTTAGGTTAGAATCTAATTTGATGCCCAAAAAATGATACACAATCGGAGACGGGAATGTGATGATCATCTAGAGTTACCTCAGACAAACCAGGTAGTATTCTTTGGCTAGAACGAAAAGATCATGAATTGAGTTTTTGAAGGATTGATAATTAAATGATTGGACGAACACTATGCAACAATATGGTCAAGCTCATTGTTAAGCTTAAAGGTTAAGGTTGTTAAAGAATTGTCACGCAACGCAATTCTAGTATCGCCTGTGTATAGTACACAATGTGTCGATTTAAGACAAGTGGGCAAATCATTAATATAAATAGAGAATAGTAAGGGACCTAGTATGCAGCCTTGTGGTACGCCTTCGTTGATAACTTTAGTATCAGAATAAGCAGCTCCAAAAAAAAAAATGTGTTTTCTATCCTGTAGGTAACTTTTTAGGAGTTTTAGTACTGGACCGGTAATTCCCAGGGAATCCAGCTTAATAAAAAGTATGTTATGATTAATTGTATCAAAAGCTTTAGGGAAGTCCAAGACTACCGAGTCAACGAAGTTGCCCGTATCAACCTCACGTCATGTTTGCGATTAACTTTTGGCTGTAGGAAAAAAAAAAACTTTTTGGCTGAATGTGGGATGCAGTGAAATATTCCGTGGGTTTGACAACCGTTGTTAAAACTCGCACGTCTACTCGCCGCGCTAGCTCGTGGTTTACGGCGTTGCATTGGTAAGCGCGAGGTTTCAGTCCTGGCCGTGACGGCCGCATTTAGATGGGGCAGAAATGTAAAAAAAGCGAAAAAAAAAGACGCTCGTGTAACTTGCGACAGGAGCAAATCAAAGAACACCACGAGGTAAAAATTAATACGGTGTTCCCCGCTGTGGCGCGCCTCAAAATCAGATAGCGTTTTTGACACGTCATGACCCAGAATATAATTTAGTAACTCGTACACCGCCTCTCTTTTTTCGCATATACGATTTAGAGTTTACAAGTAAGGTGAAATTTAGTTTACGCACGCGTGCACGCGGGCTTCGTCAGAATTATCGTTTCTTCCTCACTCTCTAACTTTTGTTGTTGGTGTTACATCAACTTCAGTATGAAGGCAGAGACCACATAACGTGCTCTTTTCCACCTCTGTTTTGTTATTTTTATACATCGATTGCCCACACACATTTTCGAAAACTGCTTTATTGCTGTAATTCTCTCATAAGACCACATGTTGTAATCCAGTGATCATTTAACAATTTAATGCTCGCAGATATGCCGACGACAAAGTAATCACCAAATTATTTAATTGCATGCAAATAAATCAATCAAAGGAGTCAAGCTCTACTGTGTTTCTTCCCGTAAACGCTTAATTCAGGAGAGAAATTAAAATGAAAGGGTGCACATGCTTTCATAATAGGGAACTCAGGAGATGTAGGTAATTTTTTATTTTTTTTGGCACTGACTGCACCTTTTCACACATAATTACATCGTTGAATGCCACAGTAATGTAAAAATAACATATAATGGCACTAACGCAACCACACACTCAAACATAAAGTCTATCCAAACTCAAGCTACACAAATGTTCCAGTGACCGCTAACAAAACGTGCCACATAACACACACCAAAGCGTAAAGTGCAGCCACATAAACGCACTGAATTCAGAGCTCAAAAGAAAACACGGAGTAACACGTAAAGTCAGAAATTTTCGGAGGACCACTAGCGCTCGCCGGTGCAATAAAGATCCTTCGTGGATCATGGATGTAGCATCATTTCGAGGCTCGAACTACCATCCGTTCAATTCCATCAAACGTGCATCAAAAGTCGTCGCTCAGTGTCGTGTCGCGGACACTCTATTCAAACACGTATGAACATTCTCATCCGAGAGAGAGAGAGACAGAGGAAAGTGGACAGGCAGGGAGGTTAACAAGAGGGGAAGATATGGTTTGCTACCCTACGCTGGTGAGAGAGGGAAGGGGGAGGTAAAGTGATAACAAAGTAGAGATAAAGAAAGAAAGAAGCATAGGCATACAATCACAGTCGGTCACTGTCGTCGCATACTGTCACAGCACAGCACAGTAGCACTTGCAGCACTATAAACATCTATTCAGGCTACAGCCGCTTGTCCAATTCTGTTGCTTTTAAAAAGTGCAACAGTGCCCTCGTCGCCCTCTGCTGCAATGGCTCGTGATGGCGGCATTTTAAAATAAATTCCTGTGTTATTGGTATTCTGTCAAAGCGCGCTATCGCGATTGCGAGCGATCGTCTCTGTAAATTATAGCGAGGACAGTCACAGAGGAGGTGTTGAAGAGTCTCCTCGTTACGACAGTCATCACACGAAGCGTCGTTGGCCCATCCGATTCGGAAAGCAAAAGACTTAGTGAAGGCCACCCCTAGCCATATTTGACAAATCAGGGTGGCTTCGCGACGGCAGAGTCCAGCTGGAATGCAAAAGCGTAGAGAGGAGTCAAGGCTGTGCAGCCGGTTTGTTTGAAAAGTTCCTGCGTTCCACAAGGAGAACGTGATATCACGGCTGAACATTCGAAGTTTGCTAGCGGCATCTGTCCTTGATAATGGTATCGGCTCCTCTTCGTCCCCTTGAAGAGCCGACCGAGCAGTGTTATCGGCGTGCTCGTTCCCCATGACGCCGCAGTGACTTAGAAGTCACTGAAATGTCACGTGGAGTCCTTTCCCAGTCAAGGTATGGATCAGTTCTCTAACCTCGAATAGCAGTTGTTCGTGTGGTCCGCGCCGCAGGGCTGATAGCAAAGACTGCAATGTCACTGAATATTGACCATCTTTGAGGTTGTTCTTGGCTGACGAGCCGAAGTGCAGCGGGAAGAGCTGTAAGTTCCGCAGCCATCGGTGTCGTTGGGTGACATGTCTTGAAACTGATGGCGGTGGCTTTCGCTGGGAAAACCACGAGTCCAGTGGAACACTGGAGAGTTGCCGATCCATCAGTATAAATATGTACGTGTTCGGCGTACCTCTCGTGCAAAAGGAGCAGAGTTAGTTGTTTAAGAGCAGGTGATGACAGCTCAGATTTTTTCGTGATTGCTGGTACGGTGAGGTGCACTGCAGGTCGAGCCAAAAACCACGGAGAAGTCGATCTCTGAGTTGCGGGGTTGAAGCCTGATGGAAGGCAATTGTAATAATTCGAAATCGTAGTACAAAATGATGCCTGCTGCCTTTTTCATGGTAGTGTTGCCAGATGGTGGGAACGGGCACAGGCAACGTGCCTAATGTGCACTCTCAACACTTCCACCGCAATGTGTGTTTGTATGAGTTGGTCCCGGGCGATCGAAATAGTCGCTACTATCGATGTGCATTTTGGCAAAGCAAGACAAACCCTGAGAGGGCGAGCTTGTATAGCCTGTAGAGCCCCGAATATTTGTCTGGCAAGTGTTGGGCAGCACGGGCAAACTGCATCTCAAGAAGCCCAGAAAGACAGCCCTGTACAATTCCAACATTGCATGCACTAACATTCCCCAAGTCTTTCCGCCGAGAAACTTGAAAAGTTGGGAGATTGCTGTCAGACGCTGTTTCAAGTAGGTCACGTGCGGGCTCCATGAGAGATCTCTATTAATGATTATGCCAAGAAGTCTGTGAGTCTTCTCATAAAAAATTATCTGGCAATTTATTGAGATGGCGTAGGGTGTCATTGGTTTGCGAGTGAATGTCAACAGTGCACTTTGCCTCACGAGATTTCAAGACCTTGGTTGCGGAGGTATATAGCTGTTAGAGTAGCAGCTCTTTGAAGTCTTGCACGTCATACGAGGGCGCGCTGAGGACTATCATTGAGGCAAATTCAAATTTCAATTTTCAGTCGTCAAAATTCAGCGCGGCAAAGAACACATGCGATACTTCTTAGTGCGTTTTCCTAGGCATAACATACAGCGTACACCACGCGTCTATGCTCGCAGTCATTACGTTCTGAAGACTAACTGCCCAAAACTGCTGCCGCGTGTGCTGTTCTGGGCCGCTTGAGGAGCACGTCCGTGCCTTTAGACTTAGATGCGGGCAGGGAGCGGAGTTGGAGCAAGCAAGCCAGGGGGGAACCGACTTTTCGTCGTGCAGGCTTCCGCGGCGTCCGGCACTGCGCAGACGCTTACCGTGTACCATACGTGCAGGAGTGTCAGACGGTCAGCCGCCGATGACGAATGAGCGGATCGCGTTCTCTACTCCGATTCGGCCGACGTACGAGGAAGCCGTGTGCACCTCGGGTCGCCATTAGGGGACCACAATTTCACACAGCAAGTCTTCTGGTAAACGAAAAAAAGGAAATATAGAAAAGGAAGGCAATATGAAAGATCGTGTTTGACCCCATCGCGCTGTAGCATCTGCGAACGATTTGTGCGCATCATTAGGGGGCGCGAGATCACTGGCCTGCTTGCTATCTGTCGGTCGGTGCCTGCTTGAAGCGTGCGAAATCCTAGTTGAATAGTAGTACAAAGAAAGACACAAAGAAAGTAATTTCTACAGAGAGAAGAAAGCACAGGAAGCAGACTTCGATGCCTCGAGATGCTGCATGATAATGGCGCCAGACAGTGCCACACTGCAGCTGCTTGAGCACGGTGAAAACGCATAGCGCGAACATACGGGACGATGAAAAGTTGACACACAGAGGAGCACTGACTTGCAATTGATGTGTCAACTAATAAGGTGAACTGATATTTTGGGTGTTGGCGCTGTATGTTCCCACATGACCTTCCGCCAACTGGCCCAGCAAGCTACGATCGCACCCGACCTTAAGTTTGCAAAAATATCTTTGACACGTTTAATCAGAGTAATGCTTTCTTAAATCAAAGACAAGTCCGTCGGACAATCACGGGAGGAAAAGGATGGTGCTGGCTACGGTTGGATCTAAAGCCTTGCATAGCCACGCCGGCAATTGCTCCTCCCGAGCGTTTCATTTCAAGGTGTGGTAATAAACATGCCACAGAGTTAACGCAGGGTAAGCAGGTCCAACTTGGTCCAACAGACCAAGAAAATTATACGGTCGGGAGGTAGAACGCTAGGTACCATTCTACAGAATTCACCCCCAGCCCGATGAGAACATCTGCTGCGTCGTACGATTGGTGACGTTTAACATCACTCGCTAATAATCGTCACCACCCGCTGTGTTTGTGTTTAAAAGTTGTGTTTAAAAAAAGGGGAGGCGAAACACCTGTAAATGGTGATAAAACGCTGCGCTTCCTTATTCTGCGGGAAGAAAGTAAAGAAGTGTAGAGGAAGGAAGTTGATACAACCTTATGTTTACATGCTGTGCTCTCCCTTGAAACGCCTCTACTTTGCCAGTACCTGAAGGCTACCTAAAGATTATATGCACGTAAGTTACTTCCACTGAATAACATGACTGTAATATGTAACGCGTGCATAACGCATGCATACATAGCCATATAAACTCGCAGATGACTGTGTATTTGACCACTACATACAGTGCAAAGACTTGCTTAACGGTGCTGCCCTTGCCGTTTTCAAAATCTTTATTCGGGATGAAGCAAAGCTCGAAACAACGTCCATGGAAATGGTCGTCCCTCTCCAGCCTACTTAAACTGTGTCAAATTTACGATACAATACATATTATTTTTTTGTCGGTACATAATGAAGGAGGTTGGAGGAACCAAAATCACTTGAGTTTCTCATCTCCCCCGCCTCATTGCAGCAGGCGCTGCCAGGAGACTACAATGAATAACAAGAACAATGCACTTGAAATTGCCCAGTGCACAATAAATATACAAAGACGGCGCATGGGCTTGCGCATTTGTCATGGAAGATGAAAAAAAAAAATGGTCAGGATGGCACATATGAAGACAATGACAAACTTGCAAACGCTTGTTCGTACGGCTAGCGCAAGACCAGGAACAAAGGCAACCTCCTATAGGATCACTTCACCGAAATACTGATATCAATATTGTGGTCGAGTATTGTTCCGACGAATTTGCCATCTTTTGTGTCGCACTCTATGCGCAGCGTACGCGAGAGCGAGCGAACGTGGCCGAATTCGTCAACACGTACAACATGTAATCAACGTGTCCCAACGCCGCACACACCGCGACAACCATCGCCGTGGGTGGGTAGAACGGGCTTGCACAACGCAGAACCTGCCCTCACGGCCTCGGCCGAGCTCGAGCGATGGAAGCTGGTCCACCCCACCACTTAAAATCCACTCACGGCGCACAGCCGCTCATTATGCCTCGAAAACTTTCCCGCTTGACCCAAAGCGAGGAAAATTAGGTCTCCGGAAACTTATATTTTTGAGAAACGCGTTATCTACCGCCGGAAAGCAAAACTGCACTATACTCCTCGCAGGCAAGGAAAAACGACAGAAAAAAAAACAACAACGAGAGAACGTGTTCCCCATCAAAAGTTTGAATCTATACGTCCCCCCCCATCTCCGCCCTCCTCCTTACGCGTCTCCCCTGCAATCAGCGCCGCCGTCTTCCTCGGAGTTAACAAGTGGAACGGTATTCGTGCACAACGCCGAAAAGTCGCGACTGGCGGTCGCTGATGATGTCCGATAGTCGGCGCTGGCGCTAACAAGCGCTTCTGTGTTCAACGCATAAACACGAGAACGGGCACGCTATGTATACCGTCAGGCAGGGCGAAACCGCTGCAAAAAAAAAAAAAAAAAAAAACACGGAGGACGGAAACCGAGCCGAACGCGCGGAACACCGGCGTCGGCGAGCGGGAAATGCCCGGTTCGCGTGCTCGATCGGGAAGGCGCCGATGCGCGGCCACCAACGCGCATGCACTCGCGAAACGGTCGTTCGTTGAACACAGACTGCGGCGTGCGATGAAACGTAGTGTAGGAACAAACGACACATGCTCCCGTACGGGAAAGAAAAGAAAGAGAACTTCGAAAGAAGAAGCATATTATTGATAACAAAAAAAGATGAAGCGTCCAGATAGCGCGCGCATACAGTCGATTCGTGCGTTGTTATACACCCCCACCGCACATATGCGCTGCCCGTGTCGCCTGGGAACATTCTCGTCCCCGGACACCTGCCGGCGCCGTCGCGATATCAGCGTTGCTTCTGTGAGCGAATGGCGGCTCCTTTCGGTGTAACAACACCGGGCGCGAGCCGGATTCATGCTGGGGCGACTTTTATATATCCTGCCTGCCGAAGGCGTATGTGCGCCTGCTTGCCCGTACTTCATGCACGCAAGACGTTAGAGGTCTGCCTACTGTGCGGTAAACCTGAGCATCTGCGTTTACGTGATGAATTCAGCAAGGTGCTTGTGTACATATATACACACAGGGAGAAGAAATAAATACGTGGTTAGACTGCAGCTGCGACGATATTTGTTACCTAAGTGTTAATTATAATGCGACCAGATACCTTTGATATTGCTTTGCTGCACCAGCTCACTGAAGGTGCGCACAATTGAGCAGGCATCGCCGGTGCAATTTACACCTATGACATGCGTTTGCAAAGCTGCTTCGAGCATGCACTTAACTGGGATATTTTGCATATGCACGCTTTACCGCGGCGGTGGTATATAGCTTGGTTGCTATGATGGAAGCGAGTTCAATCACCGGGTTTGACAGCCTCATTTCGGTGAGAGTTGGAAGCATGAACGCTGGTTTATCGAGCGGTAAGTGCGCGATGAAGAACCCCTGACGGTGAAAACTAATGCGGAAACTGTTGCTATGCGAAGTTCGCATATCAACAATTTTCTTGACTCGGGCGAGAGCGCCCCGCTTCACCCACTCCTCCACTTGGGCAGTTGTCGCTTTGACACGCTGCGCGGCATTGCATTGACTTCGAGATTAGTCCATGCAGTTTACCCGATGCAGTACCTTCGTGATTAGCCCAGTTCGTAAGTGATGATATTGCAACGTTTCATTGATGGATTGCAATTAACCTAATATCTCAGCAATATGCCAGTTGCAGATGACATTGCCCTGTTGAGCAACGCTGTATATGAAACAGATGACTGAGGGAAAACCTTAGCCGAGAAAGTGCAGGAGTATAGGATTGAATATTATTCCGTAGAAGACAAAGGTTTTGTCCAATAGTCTGGCAAGAAAACGAGAATTGGTGAGTTGCAGTCAGCATCTGGAACCTGTGCGGAAGTACGTTTATCTGGGCTGGTTACTCACAGGGGACCCTGATCACGAGAATAAAATTTACAGAAGAATAAAAATTAGTTCGAACTTATACGGCGGGCATTTTACCAAATAATGGCAGGCAGCTCACCGTTATCCTTGAAAAGAAAAGTGCGCAGTGATTGCACACGACACTTGACAAGACGTCAAGGACCGCACAGCGAGCGACGGGACGAAAAAAAAAAACGTTAGCCGTAGAGTCAAGCGAAAGGAAGACAGCGGTGGCGATTAGAGAGCAAATGGGTGTAGCTGATATTATAGTTGGAATTAAGAGCAAACCATCGAGTTGGGCAGGCAACGTAATGCGAAGGGCAGGTAACCGGTGGTCCAATAGAGTTACAGAACGGGCGACAAGTAAAGGGAAGCGCCAGGGAAGACGACAGAGAACTAGGTGTTGTCATTAGAAAATTTACAGGCAGATGAATGTGCCAGCTGGAACAAGACAGGGGTAACTCGTGATCGCCGGGAGAGGCCTTCGTTCTGTATAGTTCACACAAATAGCCTGATTACGATATGTCATCATCGTTGTCCTCATCGTGCTACTGTCTGGCAGCTGTCGTCCCACACGCTCGCGTCTACGCACGATCGCTCTTCCACGCGGACATGTTGCACCATCGGGTAATACTTTGCGGAACCCCACACCATGCTAGATAGTCGCGTACCTGTGAAAGGAGGAGGAGTGTTGCTTGCTGCAGACGGAAACTAGCTTTGCAAAAGCTTCTGGTAATTTCTTCACCATAACGCCACCTAACAAAGGTGATACGGTCTGAAACACTTCGCAGTACAACAGCATCAGGTTCAAAAAAAAAAAAGAAAGAAACTTGACTCGGAGTTCAATACGTGGCACGTTTTCCAAACTATGACGACCCACAAGGCTCGTCATTCTCTTTCGAACCCTGCATCATAGAGGAACATTAGGAGGAGCCGAAGCACATCCCTCCTAAATATCCAGTGTCCTCGCGGGAACAGGACATCACTTGCATTTGAATGTGCTGCCGTATTGCGCTTTAATTCATCTATTCATATTTTACGTTCTGCTCCAAATTCAGGACACTTTAGTATGCAATGTCAAATGCAGCAAGAGCTTGACAATGCACACACGACGATGATGGAGAGCTTTGCATAACTATTAATTTCCCACACTTGTCGGGATCTGCATAACTTTAGTTTGCTCGAGTGCCTGCCTTAGTCTGCAAAATTTAGTTTATGCCCCGCCTTGTTTAATTCCCTTCGTTCTTTTTCTCTTTACTATGCGAAAGTGCGGCACTACGTCAAGCGTTATTCGCTCAAACTGGCGGCCGCAGTGGTAAATGCTTGAAAAAGTAATTTAAAGACGAAAAATGTGTAAACATTAAAAATGATATTAAAACAGATAAAATATGAAGAAACTGAAATTAGGTGAAGGAAATGTATGGTTTTGAAAAGAACAACGCAATAGGAGGTAATAAAAATTATTTTAAAACTGGGACTGCTGGAAGTGAGTACAATAAACCTATTCGTTCTCTCTATCTTTCTTTGTCTCGTTTTTAAAACACGTGGAAGTGCTTTGGAGCCTACATTTCAGATAGGCTTTTTCCTCGAGTATTTGTTGATAACTTTCTTCATTTCCTACTTATGGGGAGGAGGTAACAAACTGGCAGCCTACCATTCCAATTTCGTAAAAAAAAAAAGAAAGAAAGCAGGAGTAGCCATCGCTTTGCTTTAGGACAAATAAGTTCTCGTGGTTCGAAAAAGTAAACTCCATGATTGCAGACTCATCATGGTAAATGCTGTGATTTTAGTGACAACGCGTTACCGTGCGAAAAAAAAAAATGTTCCTCAGGGTTTTGTTCCTCCTTTGCGTAAAGCCAACTCGGGAAATTTTGAGGCAGATCACAGCGCGAACAAATTGGGAACAAGGCCCTAACCTGTAACTCAGCCGAAAAATAGCGGGCCTATTGTGCGGCCGAAGCGTGCACTATAAAGGCTTTATAATGGAGCGCCATGGCTTCCAAGAAAACAACAACAACGACTAAAAAAAAATGAAGTGAAACTCAGCGAAGCTCAAAGCATTTTCTTTTACGCGTAAGCTTTCTGCTCAGAGCGTGGACGTGAAAGCTCTCACATGATGCATTCCTCGCCGGTACACACAAAGCCAGGCGGCAGCTCAGCGGTATAACTTAGCGTCCGCCATTATGTTAATCGAGGATAATCTTTTGTTGCGCTCACGCAAAAGGCTACACACGCGGAAGCAGGCGAAAAGGCTATAAAAAAATATAATGGCAAAGTTTCTCAAAACGTAATAACACCAGCTAAACCGCTGAAGCCAGCCCGACGACACGACGAGGCTTATAAGTAATGATATGCCGGCCACCACCTACTTGCCTGCATCATGCGCTGCTACGCGTATAACAACGAACGACCAACGCTACCGCCGTGGGACCTGGGCACATAGTGCGTTGCTAGCCCTATTTCTTCGTGTATCGTATGCAACGGCGAGAAAATTATGCCGGGAGGCGTGCCATTAAATTGTGCGAAAAGAAGGAGTCACTCTTCATCTTTGCTTTCTTTCTTCTTTTCCTGCTTCTCCCGTATGCTTTGCGGTGGCACGGTGGGAAAACAAATGACGTTCTTGAGCGGAGGCTGAGCCCACCTGCCAGCTACCGACGGATCCCGCGGGAGGGCCACACGGAGACGAACTTAAAAGTCACGTGACAGACGTGGCGCCTCAGCGCGTGACTTGCAGTAATCAGCCGCGTTTGTGTGTGCGCGGCGAGAACGAACTAGCGCCTTTAAGGGGGCGGCTGGCCGCGAGCATCCCTTAAAGACGCGTCATTTTGTGCAGGAGTGTAAAGAAAGAAAGAAAGAAAGAAAGAAAGAAAGAAAGAAAGAAAGAAAGAAAGAACGGGTGCAAGGAGTAAGAAATAACAAGTACAGGTAAAGATGCCAGTAGCAGAAAGGACGCCGCCTTCGTTGCACGTTGCCCGGAAACTTCATTTTTCACGCCCGTCATAGAATCTCCAACTCGTGTTGCCAAATTAGACGGCTCCCAGCGCCCCTGTACGGCGCTCGCTCCGTTCTGCCATAGCGTGTCCCCCGCCTGCTACTTGCGCGCCGCTCAGCGGACGGGGGAGGCGTGCGCGTACTCTCGAACGCAGGAGCCGCCGCGCCCGTCATTTGCAACGGTCACTCGTGTGTTTATGATGAATTGCGATCTCCGCGAGGACCGGCTGGAATCTCACCAATTTGACTAAACTCGTGCCTCTCGGTCCGGACGATTATGCGGACGTCCGTGTGTGGATGGCGGAAGGCTTTATACCAGAGCGCATCCGCCTTGCCCAGATCCGCGAACTCAGGGTCGGTGCGGATTGCATGCGCATGACGTCAGCGACGCGCATGTTGGGGAAGTGCATGGTCGTTCGAAGTTTTCCAAGTGGTGCTGGAGGTGGGGTGTGTCACATTGCAGGTGCCGCTTTTTGGAGAAATAAGTTTTATTCATTTGATTGATAGAGTTTAACGTACAAAAACGACACTGGGACTTCTCCAAACTGGGGTTGCCCAACGCACGCCTAACTCTAAGTACACGAGCCTTTCTGCATATACTACTTCTATCTGAAAGCGGCTGCTGCAGAGATGAGTCGATTCTGCAACCTAGTGCCCAGCAGGAAGAACACCACAGCCGCTGAGCCGCCGCGCGGCGGGTAGGAATCAACCATAGTATTCTTCGATAACTATACTGCTTCTTCGTGATAGCGCTCCTCCATGTCATGTCGATCTCTGCGATGTAAGCGCGTGCAGTGTGCCGATAACTAAGCTGCGCTCACATATAGGTATCACATCCCTGTTTCATTGCCGTTACTGTCTACGTGCAGTAAAGCTAAGTACGATGGAATGTACTGTTTCTTGTTTCATTACAATCTCTTATGCTCTTTTTGAGCTTGCTGATAACTGACAATCGAAAGCAAGCAGTACTTAGTCGTGAATGCGCTATGTGACCAAGGTTGAAAGATGGGATGCAAATTTCTTTCTTAGGCAGCATTTTTTTTGTTAGGGTGCACATGTTGAGGCTTAATTACTTCAGTACAGCACCGAATTTCTTGAGTACCGGAACAAACACACGCCGTTCTGGCACCGGACACTCGAGCCGCCGTCTCTCTTCTCCTACCTGGAGTCCAACGACATATACCTCAGCAACACGATTGGCTTCAGAAGAGGGCTCTCTACCTAATATGCCATGATACAATTCAAGGAGCAAGTCATATAGACAGCATGGGGCGAGGCTTGAGGCAATACTCGGACTCTATCTAAAGAAGGCGTTCGACAGGGTCAAGCACGCGGCCATCCTCGAGGGAATCCCGCAACTCGGCCTGGGCGAAAGGACGTATAATTATATCAGAAATTTCCTTACGGAAAGAGCAGCCAGATTCAGACTGGACGAGCAGGAGAACATCCAGGTGGACATGGGCAGCGCGGGCGCGCCGCAAGGGTCCGTCGTGTCACCGATTCTCTTCAACCTCGCCATGATAGGACTATCGGATTGACTGGAGCGAATAGAAGGCATTAACCACACAGTTTATGCAGACGACATTACGATTTGGTCCGCGAAGGACGCAAGCGAGGACGATATGTAGAACAGACCTCGAGGGGCCGCGGAGGCAATCGAAACTAATCTAGAGAGCACCAGACTAGAATGCTCGCTAGAGAAATCGGTGCCGTTACTCTACCGCCCCAGGAAGCTAGGCAAACTGTCCAGAGACTTAGTGGAGCTACATAAAAAGATAATCAGAATAACCACGAGAGAAGGCACGTAGATACCCTTGGTTCAAAAGATCAGACCCCTGGGTCTCTGGATCGAAGCCAGGGGAATAAATGCGGAAACTATAATGCTCCTGGAAAAGAAAGTGACGGCAACCGTTAGGCTAATACAGAGGGTCTCCAGCAGCAGAAGGGGCAGTAAAGAAAGAAACGTCGTACGGCTCGTCCAGGCCTCCGCGATCAGCCACGCCGCGTATATGTGGTGGCATTCGTACAGTGGGACAAGGCTGAGAAAGACAAGATCGACACGCTGAATAGAAGAGCGTGCGGAACGGCACTGGGTATCCTGCATTACACAAGAAACGAAAGAGAGAGAGAGAGAGAGAGAGAAAAATGATAAAAGAAAGGCAGGGAGGTTAACCAGGGCTGAGCCCGGTTGGCTACCCTACACTGAGGAAAGGGAAAGGGGGACGGAAAGATGAAAAGAAGAGAAAGTACACTGGAGATATCAGTCGGTCACTCAGTCCGAATCACAGGCGCTCACTCAATCCGGTCGCTTTCAGATATCGCAGCAGCGCTTTTGTGGCCTTTTGTAGCTGCGATATGCGAGGCCATGGTCCCAAGATCTTCTTCAAGGTGAACGGCTTCCCAAAGAAACGAAAGGTTACTACAACGCCGGGCACATAATACGCTAAACGAAATCGCGGAAGCACAGAGGAGAGCGCAACCCGAAAGACTCTCCGGAACCAAGGCGGGCAGAGAAATTATGGAAAAGATCGGCATGAACTACCACAGAATGAAGGACTCCAAGACGCAGATTCACAAGGACGTCCGAGCCGCAATAAACACGGAAAACATCCCGAAGAACATGCACCCCGTGCACAATGTCGAGATAAGAAAATGAAGCCCGAAAACAATCGTCAAGAACCACGGCGCGCGTGGAGAGGTGCTCTTCGCAGACGCCACCCGGTGCCCCCGAAACCAGGACGACAAAGGTGGCGTCGGCGGTGACAAAGGTACCTCCCTCTTCGCAATGGCGGTCATAGACACGAAAGGAAAGACTGCGGGCTCAGTAAGGACCAGATCGTCGGAGGCTGCGGAAGAAACGCCAATCGCATTGGCTGTAATCAACGGTCGGCAACAAGACAGAGCAGTAATCAGCGACTTCAACACGGCCATTAGGAACTTCACAAAGGGCTGGGTCTCCACTCTGGCAGCCAAAATCCTGAACCGCAGAGCAGAAGACTTCAAGAAAGGCAAAATCACACCCAAATACCGCAAATGGATCCCGGCACATATCGGAGTGATCACAGAAGACCCGAATGCCCCTGCAAACCTCAACGAGAAGGCCCACCGAGCTGCGCGAGAACTAACCTCCCGCGGGTCGGGCAGTGACGGCCGAACACCCCGCACTCGCCGGGGAAGGGGAAGGACTGCGGCGGAGGCGATGGAGAACATGGAGCGATACAAAACGACAGGGACAGACTGGTCACGTACCACGACATACTGACACGCTATATGAAACAAAGAGAAGCATACCCACAACCGCACAAACAACTCGACAGGTCTCAAGAAACAGATTGGTGAAGGTTACAAACCAGAACGTTCCGAAACCCAGCACAGTTAAACAGAGTAAATTGCAGACAGTACCCAGACGCGAGCCTCAAGCTCTGCAAGCACGAACACTCAGACATGGCCCACATTTTATGGAAATGCGGGGAGGTGAGAGCAATATAGGTAGAGGACAACAAGGAACCTGACCTTCTCGAGGAGCGATGGCTAAGAGCTCTGACTAGCACGGAGCTACACGACCAACTATGGGCAATCCAGCGGAACCTGGCAACCTTGGAAAATCTGTGTCTCACCGTACATAATGGCCGGGTGGCCTGAGCCCGGGTTTGCAATCTCGCATATAGGTGCTTTTCTTATTAAAGTTCTTTCCGTCCGTCCGTTTCTCTTCTCGCCCACATGTGTCTTCTGCCTATGCGTGCGCGCATGGATGGCGTATTCAGGTAATGACTGCACATGAGGGCGCTATATGGCCTGACAATTAATTTGTCGGTGGCGTCCGCGTGGGCAGTGCTTGGAAGACTATAACCCGTTCCAACTTTCCAGGTCTCTCGGGATGCGAATGGGAATGGAATTGGTGCACAGCGGGGTGACATAGGACGGGGTTCTCGAGCGGTAATGTTGTGTAGTCCCATACGTAAGACCTCTTCACCGATGCGCCACCTTAAATTTTGCGAAGTAGCGCTAACGCTTTGTGTGCGACTCTATTCCCAATTGATTGGCCGCTCACACAAGTTCCGCTTCCGCGGTTTCCGCTTTCGGGGATGTTACACCCTCCTTTTCCCCAAAGCGAGCACGACGAGGCGCGAGCAGGTGCGGTTACCATCGAGATCTACTCTACGCGACCGGAAACTTCCGCTCGACGCAGGAACCGGAAGGAGCGAACGAGAGAGGAGCGCAGAGAAGGAGGGTGGTTTGGCTGTGCGTAACACAATCAGCGAAATCACGTGAGAGGGAGAAAGGATGCAGAAAAGCAAGTTGGGTTTGGCTACCCTGCACGGGGGAAGGAGTAAGCAGATAGAAATATAAATAGAGTGACGCATATAAGAGATGTAAGCCATCTACACAATACAGTGGTAGCAGGCAGCGGCGTTAAATCGTAGCCTATATAGCGCAGGTATGTGGACCTTATTTGACCAGTGCAACTATAGCTTTCTGATCGCAACTACTTTGAGAACACTAGCCTGGATCTTTCTATTCCTATAGCACGTGAAAAGCACTATAGCACGTGAAGCAGTGTGTGTACATTATTGCTTCTCGATACTAAAGCGTCGGTCGACGCACAGATTTCTAATGCAAAAGGATAGAAAATTGGGCGAGTTGGTACGGTAACATGATCTTGGATTGTAGCGCGAAGTGACACGGACAGAGACTAGAAGCAGACAGGACGAGCGCTCGTCCTGTCTGCTTCTATAGTCTCTGTCCGTGTCACTTCGCGCTACAATACATATATCATTCGTGTGGGGATTTGTAGGGGAGTGGGAGAAGGTGTTGTAAGCAAAAGAAAGCTTCGCTTTTATATTACAATGTGTCTAGCGTTTCGTCCAGACAAAATGATAACAATTGCTAAAGGTTACGTCCAGACAGAAGAGAGCTGCTCCAAGTAGCGCCCCGGGTAATTGTATTTTTTTTACAACTACTGCTCCTGGAAGGTACATGTAACCATAGAGGACTCAGGAGAGCGCCTGAGATTATGATAAAGCAGGCCGCGCAGGATCTTCAGGCACATAAGGGACGCTGTGAGGGGTTCCAAAGCTGGAACCAGGGTGCTCCGTTGGTTCCGGCCACGGCGAGTTCTAACCAACGGACCAGCCGTTTCAGCTGTAGTGTTCCCGTTGTTACATTCGCATGCTGGAGGTGCCGCCAATAATACTTAATAATGACACGTTGTTGCAACGTTGTCACTATCGAGCTGTCCCGCTGGACGGAACTTTAGCGATTGTTATCATTGTGTCTGGTCGGAGCAGGGGCGTAGCCAGGGGGGGGGGCTTATGGGGCTTCAGCCCCCCCCCCCGAAATTTTTTCGTGCTGTCCATGCACCGCCGACCAAAGCGACCCCCGGCGCCGGAAATCACTCTGGATTTTGTCTAGAATGTCTTTTTGACGCTCGAAAAGACATTTAACCGTAAAGATTGCGAACTCGGGCTGGATTTCGTGGCAACGCCCATACACCGGCAGTCACATAACGCCAAGCAGTCCCATCCGAGCACAAAGTTTCAAGGGCGCTTTGACTGTGAGCGGGCTCGCCGCGGCATCTCACTGAGGCCACGGAATCTATGGAGCGCATAGATATCAATTGCGAAACTTTATGGGGATAAATCTAATAAGCTCTTGATGTGAAACGTGCATTGACATTTCCAAAGTTGTGCTTTAAATTTTCAATTGCGGAACTTTGTGGGTTTAATGTTGTTTTAAACATTTGATGCCAAAGGTCCATTGACTTTTCTAAAGTCTTACATCGGAACATACACGAGACAAGCCAAATCAACACACTAACAGACGAGTTGACAAAGCACGCAGCGAGGTCCAATGAGGCGATGCGTTGGGGTGGTTCATTTGTGCCGTCATGTCACATAAAAAATATCAACATTTTTTTTAACCTACGCCAGAACATCCATGTCAAGACACTAAAGCCAGCCAAAGTAACTACGTTCTTATTTATTTTTTCTACTTTGACTTTTATTCGCTGAGGACACATTGAGCCCCTTCAATTTTTTTTTTTGTTCTCGCTACCCTACCCGCGGGCTGCCAGAGCGAGCCAGAGCGCATATGTTTTTCTCGTATGGCCCCGACCACCACGCGGTGCACTTCGGTGGGCGTTCGGTTTGCTCTGGCCGAGTGGATTTTCACCTGACAGAGTTTTGGAAGCTTTCTGGCTAGCAGACGAGAAAAAAAAAAAAATGGTCGCTCGCCGCCATCACTGTGGGGACTCGAAGGATTGCACCGCGTTCCTTGAGCGGAACCTTTCTGGAAAGTCTTGTTTCGCCGGTGTAGGATACTGAGCAGTATGCGTATGGTTCTCAGTGGGCCAATCGTCTCATGTTTTCTTCGGTATTAATTCCGTGTCCCCATTAGGTGCCCGATGTAGGCATTCGATTCTGGCCAACATAGTTTCCTATGCGTTCTTTTTTTCATTTCGGTGCCTCCACCGCACAGAAAAAAAAATACATTGTTGCGGCGCAGCGAATTGTCGCATGGTGAAAGTTCGATTTTGATACTTCTTTTGCGGAAAGTAATGGGCGACGGGACGCTTCAGTTGCCGGATAGGTTTATCATATTATTGCGAAAGCAATTATATGGACACTCCAGGCGCATTCCTGCCATCGCCCTCATGCTTCGTATAAAGTCCAAGGGTGATAAAATCGTGACCACGCGCTGCATGCTGTATGTGCGAGTGAAAGCCTAGGAGGGGAGGTGGAATGGGTGAGCCGACGATGGTGGCTCAATCTTGTGTGCGCAAAGGAGAAAAGCGGGGAGCAAGCGCGCCACCTTCCGTCGCGCGCAATACATCGGGGGGAGTGGATGGAATGGGGGCGGAATCTAGGATTCTGTGAATCTATGATTGTGCAACATGTTTATTTGCCTTGCTTGACGCATTAAATACAGTTACTTTTTCTTACATACATAGACTCATTGGAGACTTATACGTATACTTAAATATCTTGTTGCGAGGTTTTGTGTATACATGCAGTGAACTTTGTTTCCAGTGACACTTTTTTGTCCTTTATCAAGCCGTATTTTCGCATTTGTATATCCCATTGTATCTGCATTTCTAATGTACGAGGGCGAGTCAAATGAGAGTGCGCCTACCCTAACCGCGCAATAATGGTTCGGTTCATTATCTGCGAGGCATGCGCGTAGGAGAACGGCATGTCTCATTTACAAAAGTAACACGCAGGTGTGAAGATAACTGTTCCTTAATGCTCTCATACACTGGGTTGAATATGGTTGCGTCACATAATGGACACTTCAAAAGTTGAACAGCTCGGTGTCGCGAAGTTTTTGACAGCAAAAGGTGTTTCCAAAAGAGAAATTATTCGCCGTATGGCTGCCGTTTACGTTGAACACGGCATTTCATTGACCACTGTGAAGCGTTGGAGCAAACGGTTTAAAGGACGTTGTAAAGACATTCCAAAACCGGGCCAAAGCCATCGTGCAATCACCCCCCACACAATTTCAAAGGTTCAAGAGCTGATGAAACAAGAACGGAGGATAAGCATCGATGAACTGGCAGACCGTCTGAACATCAGTCACGGTTCGGTTCACGCCATAATTCATGAGCTTCTCGGTTATCGGCTCTTTGGTGCGCAATGGATCCCCATGATTTTGATCCATAGCGAGAAGACGGAGAAGTTTCGCGCTGCCTTGACTCATCTGATCGGGTATCACAATGAGGATGACGACTTCTTGTTTGCATTTGTGATCGGGGACGAACCTTGGTGCCACTACTACGAGCCTGAAACACGACGGCAAAGCTTACAGTGGAAACATTCGAATTTACCACGCCCAAAGAACGCAAAGGCCATCATTTCCGCTGAAAAGGTGTTGTTGACTTTTTTTTAGGTCGTCAGGGTCCATTACTGATAGAATTTGCTAAATCTTGAGAGGCTATCAATTGTTTCCGATATTGTGAAACGCCAGAACGGCAGTGTGTCGCAATCAAGAACGAACAACGTGGAAAATTGACGAATGGGGTCATCTTGTTCCACGACAATGCCTGTCCCCACGTCGCTTATGTGGTTAATACAAAACTGGCAAAGTTCGAGTGGGAAACGCTGCAGCATCCGGCATACAGCTCAGACCTGCCACCTTGCGACTTCTACATTTTGGGGCAACCGAAAAAAGAGCTCAAGGGAACCAGATACAGACTTCTTGAAGCAGCAACCCAAGGAGTTTTATAAGACGGGAATCACGCGACTCGTTAGTCAATGGGACAAATGTCTAAATTCTCATGAAGACTACTTTTAAATAAAGTACCCCGTTGTTGGCTCACATTAATTTGACTTGCCCTCGTATATCTTGCAGAATTCCTGCTTTTTATACGTGCCCTCTGTTGCGACTATGATTTCGGTGCAATTACTCACGATACACGATCGGTGACAGCTGCTCCTGCGTAATACATTAAAACAAATTACAGCGTCATTGAGATTTTTCACTGGCCATTGCATATATACAAGAATTTAAGCACGGTTCTTAAATGACAAAGTTTCGTTAACATATTTGTCCCCAACTTGTTCAGTTCATTGCCTTTTAATTTTTCATATCAGTGGCATGCACTGCTTTCCTGGTTTCGAACTGATATATTTCTAAAGTTCGTGTGATATTTTCTTTACTTAAACAGACAAAATATGGAAGCATTGATACCAGTTATTATGGGCAAAATTTTTGGCACATACGAGTATCTTCTTTTATGAAAAAATACATATTTTATTGTTTTGACTGTGCGTAGCGTTCAAGAATTCGTTTGCAGCATCTTTGGCAATAACAATGCAGTTATTATTCATGGATTTGACCCCTTGACAAATTGTTTAAGAGGAAGCTTTAGCTCGGGCCCAATCCGACGCGGCCTATTCAAATACTTGTAAAACGCAGAAACGCTTTTCTTAGATAATCCTGCTAATCGCTTTTGTTGAAATTCGTTGCATTTGAGAGAGAAAGTTAAATCCTAGTTCTGTTGGAAACACAACTTTGATTTAGGGCCTGAATTTTGTTTAAAATATTTTGAAAAATTCGGAAGTTTGAAAAAATAGAAGCACGACGTTTACAAACTAATAGCTATGCATGAAGAACAGACATTGTGGTTCTGTAAACGGCATCTATTATAACAGTCAAAGCAGACAAGTTTGCTATGTCAATTTGTATCTTACGTGAATTGGTTACGTTGTGTACAAGGGTTCTGCACAAGCCGTATTTCCACAATACTAAATTTTTTTTTAGATTCATGTGTAACATATCTATTTTGTCCGCTGTAGATGTACTATTATATGCAATGCACAGAATTGTGATATCATTTTTCGTGGTTGAGTCACGGAGTTTTAAACTTGATAGTTTCGTTTTCTGAAAATTTTAGAATTGCCCAATTTTTAATAAATAATTGACCACTTAAAGGAAAAATTCGAAACAAGTAGTCACTAGACTTAAACTTTTTCTTTTAAATGCAACAAACCTCCTCAAATTTGGTGAAGTGGTTGCAGGGAAAAACGAATTCCCCTTCTACATGTATTTAAATAGGAGCACCCGAGCTAAAGCTTCCTCGAAGAAAATTTCTGGCTACGCCACTGGACCCATATTATATATATATATATATATATATATATATATATATATATATATATATATATATATATATATATATATATATATATATATATATATATATATATATATATATATATATATATATATGGGGCCAGTGGCGTAGCCCCCCCCGAACAAAATTTCTGGCTACGCCACTGGGTCGGAGCGCTGGGCACAATGCTTAGAGTACTACAGCGAAGCTGTATATGGCTAGGGTACCATTAATTTTTTCGTGTCCGTCAACAAAAATCTGTGAGCAAAAACTATCTTCATCAGCAATGGCTCGTGCCACTGCTCACGCGTTCTTCTACAGCTGGCTGCGTTGCCGCCCATCATGCTAGCGTTCCCATACTGCCTCTCCCTCTGCGAAGGCGCCGATGGCACTGGCCCACTGCTAATCGGTGCGGTGATTTCAGTCTCAAATTTTATGCGAAGCATACTAGCCGCACAACCACGCTCTTCCTTGCTGCGCCGCGCGCGGCCGCGTAGCTACCATATGACGTCATAACAGCTGCAAAAGCGGAGGCTCAACTCATGCGCTTGCTTGCGGCCGCGTAGCTACATAGCCGGGTCTCAGCTCGTGCGCTCGCCTGCATGAGTTGTTTCTTCGTCTAGCCGAACCAAATATAGCCAAGCAACAGCAGTTCACCAGGCTAAACAGTGGTTCAACAACTAAAATAAAGGCTAGTATGCTTCGCATCCTGGGCTTAACCTTCGCTAAGCCACAGTCATTTTTTTTTTGCTTCAATATATCGCGAAATGAAAAGACGAATGTATATAAAGAATGTACAACTTTAATAAACGCGGATGTACAACGCGGATGCGTTTATTTCATCCCGAGGACCACAGATAAAGACAATAAATGTGTTCGCACCTCTGTTCACAATTATGTGTCACCGCTTTGTCCTGTGCTTCGCAGCTTTACTGGCCATCCACCTAAAACAAAGCGGGATGGCTCATGCTTTTTCTCTCCGTTTGGAAACGTGGCAGTGGCGGTTGTGTTGCTGCAACAAGCGAGCTTAGCTTCGCATATTTGGCCGGTGATTCCTCCACCTGAACGCCTCTTGCGACACTGACATTGGCGTGTTGCTTAACGTTCATCAACTCAGTGTCTCGGAGGAAGGTAATCAATAGGCTTAAAACTCCTTTTCAGATCACGCTGCGCTCTTTCAATCCCCTAAGAGCCGACACCACGTGAGTCGATATTAGAAGTCAGAAGGCCGAAGGGCCGTGACTGGAACGCACTATAGGCATACACGTACGCCGCCGGCTTCCCGCCGCTGTCGAAGTGATTTATGTGGTCGCCACGATGTTGACGAACCCGGAACTCGGATAAAGAGAGTCGGGGAACGCGGGCATCATCAGCGAGCAGACGAGCTCAACTTTTGCACGTATACTGCGAGGCTCCGTTCAACGAGCCCGTCGTTTGTGCCATGCTCGACGTTACAGCCCGCGCGAACGAGGACGACGTCGCCTGCGACCACTGCAACAACATCAAACCGCACGAAAGCACTCTACCTACTAGGGCGCAACCCACGTATACATGTACACCGACACGAAGCAAAACCGTGGGGATCGAGAGGAGAGAAAAAACAGTTTATCACCGGCGTCCATCGACACCGCAAATTTCGCCGAGACAAACTTCCCCGAGCTAACATGAGTAATGAATTTCAACTCGGGGGCTTCGGACAACTTAATGACGGATGCAGGGCGGCATCAGCCGCCATTATCGTGACGCGAGCACGAACCAGCGAGCGGCGACCTGCCGTTGCCGGAGCATGCACGACGCCGGCTCCTCCCCTTGCCAGCGGCGGACGAGAGGCAACGTCGGAGCAATAGGCGCTTACCATCGGCGCGCCGCGGGACTCTTCAATGGTCAAAAACGCGCGCGGGGCTCGTGATTTGCCCTCAGATCCGCTCTCTGTTCGGTGACCGCCGTGTTTACTTCCAGCATCATATTTCTTCCCCCGCCGCGCAGAACTCCGAAGTCGCGACGCCCTGAATTCGATTTTCTTCTCTTTCCTTCTTCGGCTTCTTCTTCTGGTTGGCCAGTTCTACCCGCGCAACCCTACGTAGGCTGCCTACGTAACCTCAGCGCCAGCCTGAAGACAGACAACCTGCGCCGTACGCTGGGAAGTAGTCTCTCTCTCGTTCTCTATTTTCCTGACCGGAGAGATCAAGATTCATGCGCTGCGTTTCCACCGCTCCAGCGATCGTTCGTCGCCCGCTAATTCGTCGCCGCGAAATGCGAGCGTGCGGAGAACATTAGGCATACCCTCCCCTTCGCCGCTGTTATGGCTTTCGCAGGGGGAAAAGATATGGCCGTTGGTAAAAGCACGCGGCTCCTCTTCGAATTTGTTGCTCGTCTTCCGACGCTAGAGGCATAATCTCGTCGTTGCAGTCAGCCAGTTGAGCGCCGTGCATATCACGCAGTCCACCGGCGCTTAGGGGCGCGTGGTCGATTTTCTTGCTGTCTGACTCACTCAAGTGGGTGCAGCGTTGTCGAAGCTGGTACCGTGTCTCGTCGGGAGATTCTTGAGTCCGCAACAGGTTACGCTGTTCGAACGAATCACTCCTGAGGAGTAGCTACACGCCCGACCTATCACGGTAACTATAGGATACCGGCGTTCAATAGCTGCGCGGTGACGAACAACATTCCACCATACTGGCCAAACCACCGGCCGGTCCCCGCACAGCTCTTATGTGCACGGGTAAGGGGTACGTAACAATAGCGACGATAAGTTAGGGGACATCAGTATGGTCACATGACAGGGCATGCTTATCTAGATGAAGAGGTAAAGATGAGTTGAAATGAGCAGTCACAAAGCTGTAGACAATCTAAATAACGCGATGCCTGCGTGCTTGGAGCTTCACCTTCACTCAAGTGTACCAATGTTTCCATTGGCATGAAAAAAAAAATTAAATCGAGAATCGCGACTTCTTATTTGTTGTCATTCCATCGTCATTGTAGAGCCGTAGGTGTCTCTATGTGTGCGGAGTCGCAGTTCCAAGTACAGAAGCCTTCTGTAGCCTCTGAGGTGTTTCATAAACGCCCGCTAACTGAGAGCTTTCTATTCCTATGGAAATAATTTATATAGCCATTAGGTTGTACACAGACTTTAGTCTCCAAACAATGCTGATAGAGTGCTACCAGAAACAACGCTGGCAGAGCTCTATACCTGCTAAGAATTGATGCTTTTTTTTCGGCATATACCTTCAATAAAGATTACAGAAAATTACAGAGAGAAAGATAGACAAGAAAACGTCAAGGCACTTTTTCTAGACTCTACTGAAATATTATTGAGCGCGAAGCGATGACGAGAACCAAGGAACGAACAATAAGTAAGAACAACGACCACTTTCCACTTTTTATTCTAAAGAGTCGCAGACTTCAAAATAAAACATTTGCAAGAGAGTGTTTGTCTCGTCCACTTGTTTCTGTGCCTCGGTCCTCGCGTGCACTCCCCCCGCGTTAATCTTTGCAGTAGAATATGAACCAACTAGCCGGGCAAGGAGTAATCTATAGGCAGTTATGATAATTTTTGTGTAGAACAATGTTTCATTGTCCTGTTGCCGGCAGGAAGGCCAAGACAGCCATTGTTCGGGCTTTGTACCTAACTCCCAGATTTATGAATTCGGCTCCCAGTTACAGCTGCTCTACCAGAGATGGCGTGCACAACACTGCATGCTTTTTTTCCAGCTGGAGGCCTGTTTTTCGAAGCGCCGCGGTGCGGCGCTCAGTGGCGCAACAACGGGCTCTCCTCGAGAGGGGCGGGGCCAGCAACATCGCGCTCGAGCCTCGGCGATGACGATGACGACAGTGCGTGCCGCCTTCTACGAAAGCGATGCGAGAGTGGCGCCCTCTCGGGGCGGTTCCCCCGAAATCGTGAGCCTCGGCGGCCGACGAACACGAGAGCAAATGACGATGCCCTGCATCACCGCGGTGCTCGTGAACGCACGCGGCGCGGCTCTCGGGAGTCGTGGCCACGGACAAACTGCCGTGAGAGATCGTGCATCATTATGGAACACTCGGCGTGCATGCCGCGCTCGTGATTAGTATAATGAGGTGGCAGTGTGCAGATGAATACACTGTTGCCCGCGTGATATGCACGGCCGTCGTGGGCGCGGACGAAGCATCAACAGGCTCGTTCCATGGCTATTGTTCCGACCTGTCTGTCGGTGGTTACTGCGTGCCCGTGCCGTAGCGATAGAGCGAGAGCCTTGCCCAAACTCCACTACGTTGGGGTATACGGCCTCCGTCATACTTACGTAGAACGTGCAAGCACTGTGCTCCGGCAACGGATGACGACGGCCCCCTTCTTATAGCGTAAGTGTTGGGAAGCATTTATGCATTGATGTGAAACATTGAGAAGAGAGAGTGAAAAAGAAAAGTAGAGGTGGGGAGGCTAACCATGTTCCATCTGCTTTGCTACCCTACACTGGGAGAGGGGGAGGATGGAAGAAAAGGAAACTGAAAGGGAGAAGAAAATGAAGAGCATGTGATGCGCGCATACACACTGTTACGATTCTCGACCGGGTGAGGTGGGTCTTCACAGCGAGAATCAGGAAACGACGACGAAGCCGGGCATCGTGATGATGAAAAAAGTTGAAGAGATTGTATTCACTTCATTGGTACATGGATGTGACTCGCAACTGAGTCTCGAGCGGTTCTTGTTAACACGGGGGCCAGGAGGCCTTAAATAACCCCTGGCGGTCCTGTGGTCGTGGCCGCCTTCTTCCGGAGCCTCTGGAAGTATTAGTGTTTTAAAGAGGAAAAGAACCGCGACCTCAGGCGGAACGTAAGGCGAAGAAGTTAACAAGACGTCTTGTCAACTTTTTCGCCTTACGTCTCGTCTGAACTCGCGGTTCTTTTCCTCTTTAAGCATGTTGGACCAACTGACCCAAAGTTCCCCCGTACCGCTCATCCTGTCAACCTCTTCGCCTTACGTCCCGTTATTATTATTATTATTATTATTATTATTATTATTATTATTATTATTATTATTATTATTATTATTATTATTATTATTCGTACCTACATATAAAAAATCAGAAGAAACGCTACGCTGCTTCTCTTTTTCTAAGGGGAAAAGGGAACGGGAACACAAACATATGCAATGAGTGAAAAAGACAGATTACGAGCACAACTAAACTGGAAAAACAAAGAGAGATAGAGAAAAAGAAAGATAGAGTTTAATGGAAGCTGTAGATATCAGCCCTTCTACATGGAAGACTTGTTACTTCAGACGAGATGTATGAATTGGCATGAAGAGGAGGATGTAAACACACGAAAGAAAAACAATAAAAATGTGTATGAAGAAACAAATCAAGCCCAGATAACTAACAAAAGGTCAAAGAATGCCTGCAATTTCTCACTGGCGTTAGTATACCCGCAGGACCTTCGTGGTTCCTACTGCGGCCACACTTACGTCCCAGGACCCTATGAAATCACTAGTCTCCACTTAACCTCGTACACTAAATGAAGTGTTTGCTTCTAACTACGGAGACAGTGACACAGCTCGCGCTCAATATCGTAAGGTAAATATAATAGAAATTGAATAGGAACACGCTGCATATGCCAGTACATATCGAAGACACAATGTGAAGGCACGCGCACGCGACTAAAGGGGGAAGTCTTATAAAATACTAGCGCGGTAGGTAGACTCAATCTACAACGGACAGTCTACAATTTCGCACCGAACCGTAGCACGTCACTAGTAAGAAGATTTACACTACAGCAGCTATACCCTAACGCGTCGCAGAGCTCTGCCGTTCCTGCGAAAAAACACACAAGTGCGGGCATCGCATCTCGGAGGCTTATCAGTTAGCAAGGTGTTTGCGTGCTAGGTCACTTTGGTATTACAAACGGAAGGTACAGACTGCGTTGCGTTAGCATAGTGAATGCTGTTTGAAATGGCCGTGAGCACACGACGTCCGGTTGCCCGCGATAAAATTCGTGAAGTTACCTCGAGAGAAGTTTTCCGATGCGCCGTGACATCTCGCCAACGCCGCAAAGAACCGTCGTGTGACAAGCCTTGCTCTATCTCTGCTCTTGACATTTATATGTATACGGCCATATCGTAAATCACATCTTGATGGGAAGAAAAATTAAATTACATTCTGGGGTTCTGCATGCAAAAACCACGATAGATTATGAGATTATGAGATGAGATTACGGCGTGCCTCCGAGATTTTGACGCACGCCGTAGTGGGGGACTCGGGATTTATTTGGACCACGTGGTGTACATTAGCATGCACCTGAATCTAAATACGCCATCGTCTTTGCATTTAATCCCCATTAGAATGCAGCCTCCGTGGCCGGGTTTGAATCATACGACCTCGAGATTAGCAGCGCCATGACTTAGCCACTGTATGCTATCGCGCGGCAGGTAGATGGGAAGAGGAGCACTAAAATAAATAACATTTGAACGACATCGCCCCCATTTCCGCTCGTGAAGAATTCTTGGCTCACTCAGTAGGGTATACTAAGCGCACCGGTGTGTTTTTGCTGACCTGCATATCTGTCTGTTTGTTTTGCTTGTCGTCGTTCTCAAAGCCCGCAGAAATTCCGGCGTACACAGAAGAGGCCTATGAAGTGCATGCAACCTTTGCAGACATGAAAGTTTGACCCGTGGCCTCCTTTGTTCTGCCGATTACACCTGTCGCCAGGTTATTCCCAGCCGTCGAGCCTTTCTGCGATTATCATTTTCTCGAGCCAGTCTTCACGGTCTCTCATAGTAGTCTTCGCGTGGCCAGCGACGTAACGAATCCTGGGAGTCATTCTATGCGATGCGACCAGCGGGGCAGTAGTAAGTAAGGTTTCAGAGAACACGTTTTTGCGGCGAGACGGATCAAATGCTGTCGTTAGGGCGCGGAAAAAGAGAGAAAGAAAGAGTACGCAGGAAACAATATAGAAGAAAAGCATTTGGGCCTCTTGCGCTTAAGCGCACCAACGGTCGGGCTTCCCAGCGGGGTAAGAACATTAGCGGCAACGCCTCTTGTTCGTCGTGACCGCCACCAGCCAATGGGACTCCGCAATAATGAGATAAATAAAGAAAGATAAATACACACAGAACATTCAGGAGAGTCCACGCGGC